>NC_026004.2:38540135-38840135 GCF_000442705.2 Elaeis guineensis | reverse complement strand
TTCACTTTATTTCTTTATTATATTCTTGCATTCCTGCTTTAGGTAATTAATATTGAATTAAAATCTTTGTCTTGTTCATCATAAGTAATTAATTAAGTCTAAAATTTTTAGAAACTCAATTCACCCCCCCTCTTGGGTTGCATAGCTGGGCAACAAAGGCTCCAGGAGATGAACCGACGGATCGAAGAGCTCCACCACACTCCCCCTGCTTATGGTAAGGACATCTGTACTGACCCTCCTTTCTCTCAAAGGGTCATCAACACCATCTCTGGAGGGCCCCAAAAGGGAGCGGCCAGTGGATCGGTCGGATCGCTCAAGCGACAAAGAACTGAAGGATCTATAACCTTTACTGAAGAAGACACCCGAGAGATCCAATTCTTCCATAATGATGCGATTATAGTTTCTTTAAATATCGCTGATTATGATGTACGCCGCATTCTTATTGATAGTGGAAGCTTGATCGATATTTTATTTTACGATGCATTCTCAAAAATGTCCATCCCTGATGGTCAGTTAGGGCCGATTAGCTCCCCGTTGGTAGGGTTTACTGGCGATGCAGTGCCGGTGGAGGGAGTAATAACTTTGATTGTAGTTGCAGGTCAGTATTCGAAATAATCTAGAGCACTGGTGGATTTCCTAGTAGTGAGGGTGCCATCTGCCTACAACACAATCCTCGACCGACCTGGCCTCAATGCCCTCTGAGCTGTAGTATCGACCTACCATTTGAAGTTGAAATTTTCTACTAGCCATGGGGTCGGAGAAGTCAGAGGAGATCAAGCCCTGGCAAGACATTGCTACAACATAGCCCTTCAAAGAAAGGGACAGTCCGAGTCCTGTCCGGTTGATGGATTGGACACTCGTGACGATCTTGCTGAAGAACGGGGTGAGCCAATTGAAGATCTTGTCTCAATTCCTTTGAATGATGGGAATGAAGAGCACGTGGTGAAGATCAGCTCCAACTTGGGGAAAGAGGTGCGGACACAGCTTATCAATTTTTTACAAAAGATTGTGGATGTTTTCGCTTGGGCTCTGGCAGACATGCCAGGGATCAATGCTGAAGTTATGGAATACCGTTTGGCTGTTGATCCCGAACATCGGCCGATGAAGGAAAAAGTTTGAAGTCATGCACCGGAATGACAGATGGCAATAGCTGAGGAAGTCGATAAACTCCTGAAAGTCGGGTTCATCAGAGAGGTCGACTATCCGAGCTGGGTTTCCAATGTGATCCTGGTTAAGAAGGCAAACGATAAATGGAGGATGTGTATAGACTTCAAAAAGCTGAATAAAGCCTGCCCGAAGGACAGTTACCCTCTGCCCAGAATCGACCAATTGATGGATGCAACCTCGGGCCACGAGCTTCTCACTTTTATGGATGCATTCTCCGATTACAATCAAATTCAGATGGCACCAGAGGATGAAGAAAAAACTACTTTTATTACTAATCATGGCCTTTATTGTTACAGGGTCATGCCTTTTGGCCTCAAAAATGTAGGGGCGATCTATCAACGGCTGGTAAACAAGATCTTCAAAGAGCAGATCAGCCACAATATGAAGGTCTACATGGACGATATGCTCGTAAAAAATAAATCCTCGATGAACCATGTCGCCGACCTTGAGGAGACCTTCAGCGTCCTCTGAAAATACAAGATGAAGCTGAACCCAGCCAAGTGCACTTTTAGAGTAACCTCAGGAAAATTTCTGAGCTTTATGGTATCGGGGTACGGGATCGAAGCAAATCCAGAAAAGATTTGCGCCATCCAGGAAATGACCACCCCGAAGTCAATAAAGAAAGTTCAGCGCCTTACTGGGAGAGTAGCGGATCTAAATTGCTTCGTCTCAAGATCGGTCGAGCGGTGCCTGCCTTTCTTTCAAACTCTCAAGCAGCCGAAGAACTTCTGTTGGACCCCTGGATGTCAGCAAGCATTCGAAGAGCTGAAGAACTACCTCGGCTCATCTCCACTATTGGCAAAGCCCGAGCCTGGAGAGGAGTTGTTCTTGTACCTGGCGGTCTCCCCTGTGGCCCTTGCAGCAGTTCTGATTAAGGAAGAAGCAAAAATTTAACGGCCAATCTACTACAAGGATACTGAGAGACACCAAAACTAGGTATACTAAGTTAGAAAAACTAACTTACGCCTTGTTGGTTGTAGTTCGAAGGCTCCGACCTTACTTTCAAGGATACACCATAATACTACTCACCGACCAGCCGATTAAGGCGGTTCTGCATTGAGTGTATGCCTTTGGGAGGATAGAGAAGTGGGCAGTCGAGCTCATGGAGTTCGACATCGACTATTGACCTCGACCGACGATAAAAGCTCAGATATTAGCAGACTTCATGGTGGAATGCACTATCCCGAAAAAGGCCAAACTTGGATGAGATGAAGCTGACAACCCAGGGCTCCTGCCGAACTCCCCTGAAGAAAGAACAGATCTCTCTGATGGTTTTTGGGCCCTCTACATGGACGATTCTTCCAACATGTCAGGTGTAGGTGCGGGCTTGGTCTTGGTCAATCTAGATGAAATTATCGCAGAGTATGCGCTGCGCTTCAAATTCTCTGTGACAAATAATGAAGCAGAATATGAAGCTCTGATTGCGGGACTAAGGATCGCCAAAGAGTTAGAAGTAGATCGGGTTCAAGCCTACAGTGACTCTCAATTAGTAGTGGGACAGGTCAGCAGAAATTATGAAGCTCGGGAGGACAGTATGGCCAAGTATCTAGAAAAGGTAAGGGAGATCATCCCTACCTTCAGCAACTTTGATATCAGGCAGATCCCAAGAGCAGAAAAAACCAGGATCGACCTTCTCTCCAAGTTGGCTACACTGGCCCCGACCGAACTGCCTAAGGAAGTCTTCTTCGAAGTTCTGAAGCACCCAAGTATGGAAGAATCACAACTTGTGATGGAGATCAGCTATGAACCCAATTGGATCGACCCACTGGTTGCATACCTCAAGGACGGGGTTCTTCCTCCTAATGCAAAAGAAGCTCGGAAGCTTAGGAACCAGGCTTTCTGATATATCCTTTACGAAGGCAAGCTATATAAGAGATCGTACTCTTTGCTCCTCTTGAAATGCCTCCGACCTTCTGAAGCCAACTTCGCCTTGAGGGAGGTACATGAGGGAGTCTGTGGAAGTCACCTGGGGGCCAGATCTTTATCCCACAAACTGCTCCGACAAGGCTATTACTGGCCTACCATGTACCACGACTCCATCGAATATGTCAGAAGGTGTGATCGGTGTCAGAGATATGCAAATATCCAGAGGCAACCTGCCTCCAAACTTACACCAATGAGTGTCCCATGGCCGTTTGCACAATGGGGGATGGATATCCTCGGACCTTTTTCCATGGCATCCGGGCAGCGGAAGTTCCTTCGGTGGTAATAGACTATTTCACCAAGTGGGTCGAAGCTGAGCCTTTGGCAAAAATCACAGAAGCTAAAGTATAGGATTTCGTCGGAAAGTCAATTGTCTGTAGGTTCGGCTTACCCAGAACCCTCATTACTGATAATGGGTGGCAATTTACTGGAGCAAGATTTGTTGAATTTTGTGAGGACCTAAATATCTCCTATAACTTCACTTCTGTAGCCCATCCATAAGCAAATGGCGAGGCTGAGGTGACTAACAAGACTTTGTTGCAAGGAATCAAGGAGAGACTTGAAAAAGCAAAGAGAACTTGGGCAGATGAGCTTTATCATGTGCTGTGGGCATACCGAACTACCCAGAGATTGCCTACGGGGGAGACCCCCTTTGCCTTGACCTTCGTGACAAAAGTCATGATCCCGATTGAACTCAAGCTTTCGTCGGTGCGAGTCGTGGCATTCGACGAGTAGCGCAACCCACAGGATCTCAAGGCCAACCTCGACTTATTAGAAGAAAAATGAGAGATAGCTCAAGTTCGGATGGCGGCTTACAAGCAGAAAGTAGCCCACTACTACAATTTTCGGGTCAAGAGCAAAGTTTTCAGAGCAGGGGACCTGGTACTTCGGCGAGCCGCTGTCTCACAATCTCAGAATCAAAGAAAACTTGCCCCGAACTGGGAAGGCCCGTATGAAGTCAAGGAGGTAGTTAGGCCCGAAACATACTATCTAAAAGAGCTCGGAGGAGTGGATCTTCCATGACCATAGAATTCGAAAAATCTATGGATGTATTACCAATAGCTCTACCTTAAATAAAAGTTTTATATTTGCATATTTATCCTTGTAGCATGAGCTTATAACGACAGGAAGTAACTCCCTCATTCAGTCAAAATTAAGCATGTTAGGAACAGGAGGAAAACCTCATCCTAACATGAACAAAGTTGAAGGCCCGGTTACTTAAAGATTGGATGGGGGGAGAGGCCCTCGCAATGGTCCTAATGTACCCCCACAGCCTTTTTAGGAACAGGAGGAGAATCTCATCCTAACATGAGCAAAGTCGAAGGTCCGGTTACTCAAAGATCGGATGGGGGGAGAGGCCCTCGCAATGGCCCTAATGTGCCCCCACAGCCTTGTTAGGAACAAGAGGAGAACCTCATCCTAAAATGAGCAAAGTCGAAGGCCCGATTATTTAAAGATCGGATGGGGGAAGAGGCTCTCACAATGGCCCTAATGTGCCCCCACAGCCTTGTTAGGAACAGGAGGAGAACCTCATCCTAACATGAGCAAAGTCGAAGGCCCGGTTACTTAAAGATCGGATGGGGGGAGAGGCCCGCGCAATGGCCCTTATGTGCCCCCACAGCCCTGTTAGGAACAGAAGGAGAATCTCATCCTAACATGAGCTAAAATTGACTGTCGGGAATAAGAGGAGAACCTCGTCCTGATGAGGAGGAAGGCCTCCTCAATGGCTCTTTTATGCTCTCACGACCCCGTTAAGAGCAGAGAGAAAACCCTCACTCGAATACAAAAAAAAAAGAGGGGGAGATAAAAAGGGAAAGCGACGAACTACACCAGCGATAAGTGAAAAACAAACTACATCAAAGACACAAGGGACCTCATCACAATGAGGAAGGATACTCCTATCAAAAAATCCTCAGTCACTAAAAGGAAACTCAACACAGGCTGAGGAGAAATCGACTTTCTCAAAGTAACGAGAAGTTTGGGTCCCCAAGCTCGAGCACCGGGAGGAAGCGTCAAACTCAAATGGCCTCGAAAAGACCTACGGTCATGAACAAGAAAGGCAAATTAACATGACGACGATCGGAAACCTTCAAACAATGTCGGCATCAAATGAAATGGAAGACAAAAGAAGTTCGATAAACAATAATTTAATACAAGAATGGATAAGGTAATGGAAAGTTTTCTTTTCATTTCATTAGTGAAGTGTACATTACAAAGCCTTGAAGGCCAAAAAAGAGAAACAACAAGAAAAAAAAGGTATACAAGGCAAAAGAGCTCCAAGGAAGCTCGGTACCATCAGACTTCGAACTCTCGATTTCAGCCATCGTCGAGGATTGCTTTAAGTACCCGACTTCTTCTTCCAACCTCCCTTTGGATTAATAATTACTCCAGCATTATCTTCAAAGTACATGTAGATGCCGTCCTTTTTGCACCATGGCTTCCGCTGCCTCACAATGACGGCAGGCATGACCTTCTTTCTAAGATCGGGTTTTTCCTTCTTTCTGACTTCTTCTTCCAGTCCCCCTTTAGCTTCCCCCCTCCATAGGATCGGAAAGTACTCACGCTCGAAGATGTGCCACAAGCACGGGCTTCTGGACGATCAAAGTGAAACGTGGCCGGATCTGTCTCTTCTACCCTCGCCTTCTTCGTCAATCTGGAAGTTGCAGCGCCTTCCCTCTTGTGGGCTTTGAGACACTTGGCTGATATCCAAGCCACGTCTGCATCCATATCGACAATGAAGGAGGGACCAAAGAAACTCCCGTGCAAAGTGAGATCCCCGAAGGGGGGAGGCGAGTTTAAATAGGCGATGGGGTCTGGTGCAATAATGACTGCAGGACTTCTCTGGCCAATCTATAACCGCCGCGTGGCCCACTCACTGTGGCAAGCGGCTGGAGGTGGCTGATAGTTGGTAAAACAATTATTGCACCGTACCTGGGGCAGCGTTCCAGCAGGAATTTCAAAAAAATCTTTTTGGATCGCCTTGATTTGAATAGACTCCAGCACCAACACGCCAAGCGCCAAAATATCTGGCAACCATCGAGTGGGAAAATCGAGGGGGGCAACTTCGATCGAGATAATTTCTCTGTACTTCCTTCATTTAGAACCCAAACTCAAAAGTAGAGAGACTGGTGTTGGGTATAAAATACCCCCCCGATCGAAGTTTGTAAAAGACCAACCCTTCCAGGGTTTTTCTGGCTTCCGACCTTGTATGGCATCTCTCTGAACCCCCTCGACCGTCCGAGCTTCCGGACTTCTCCAATAATGAGCTTCTCCATTCATCTACCGGGCCGCTCCAAAGGTTCTCTAGTTTTCACTATCAGCTAACCTTCTACAGTGATCAACTATTCTCCGAATCCCTTCCAGACTTCTTCCGACCGTGGATGACCCTACTCCGAACTTCTTCCAAACTTCATCAATATCCGAGCTTCTCCAATGGTGAGATTTCTACAGTAACCAGACTCCATCCAAGTTTTTACGATAGTCGACCACCTTTCGGATTACAACCGAGCCCCTGCAAGAGCCAAACTCCTACTGCAGGTGGTTTACTCTGGATATCTACTATAAGTGAATTCCATTTGAGCCTCTACTGTGAATGAATTTTTTTCAAACTTCTATTACAGGCGGACTTCAGTCGAGCTCCTACAGTGGATGGATCCCAGACGAGCTTCTACGATGGGATAGGATCCACTGGCCAGGTCGCTACTCCGAGCTCCCACGACAACCGATCTTCGATCGAGCTTTTATAATAAGTGATCTCCTTTCAGCCTTCTACAAGAACCAGACTCTGTCCGAACTTCCATAGCGGATGGATATCGAACGAGCTTCTACAACGGACGGACTCCAGCAGTTGGATTTCTACAACGATCGATCGCCTTCGGTGTCTGTCGAACCTCCCCAGCCATCAACCTTCAATGGTGTCAGTCAGACTTCCACAATGCCATCCAGACTCCCACAAGATCCCCAAACTCTTTCGATAGATGAACCTCCCCAACGCCATTCGAAGTCCACCGTTGGCCAACCCTCTGCCAGATTCTGCATGAAACCAGACTGCTCCGACAGATAATCTTCAGACGAGCTTCCACATCAGGCAAATTTCAGACGGACATCTCTAGCAATCGGACTCCTATCGGACTTCATCAACAGAAAGTTTCCATCCGAGTTTCTACAGCAGATGACTCCCGCCTGTAGCATTAGCGCTCGAGGCCTCCGATAATAGTAGACTCGTCAGCAACCTCAGAAACACCCAAGCTTCTCTTAGATCGATGTGATAGAGAGCCGTTCCACTCCAACAGATATCCCAACCAAGCTCCAGCCGACAGATCCAAACTCTCTGACAAGTCACGACAATGGCCACTACACTACTCCACTCTTTGCAATGGATTCCGCATGACTCCATCACTCTCTGGCAAGTCGCGATAACGGACACCACTCTACTCTCCAGGCTCTACCACTCTCTGGCAAGTCACGATAATGGACACTACTCCACTCTCCGTAATAAATTTTACGTGGCCCTGAACGACCCCTGACGCCACTACTCTCTGTAACAAACTTCGTGCGGCTCTGAACGGCCCACTACCAGGTAGGTACAAACGTCACTGTCAATCAGTTACGCTCTCTGTCTATAAAAAGAAACCCCAGATATGTTCTTCTCTAGGCTCTAAACTCTATCTTGAAATTCTGCTAAAATTTTCACTCGAGCACTCTATTTCTGTTGAAGCAGAGTATTGACTTGAGCATCGGAGGGTCTTATCGGAGTACCCCCAACTCTGGTTTAGACATTCCTTGTAGGTCCCGATGGTGGCCGCGGTCATCTTAACTCCAGTAACTACGGCTTCGACGGAATTCTGCACCAACATGAGACAATATCCCCAAAAAAACTCAAAGAGGTCCGTGAAGCTCATCATGGAATGGACCATATCTAATAGGGTCTGGTTCCTTCGTTCTGAAACCCCGTTGAGTTGTGGCATTTCAAATGGAGTCCATTGAGAGACTATGCCATTATCCTTAAGATAGTCTAGAAACTTCCGACTAAGGTATTCACCTCCTCGATCTGATCGAAGAACCTTAATGGACTTTTCTGTTTGTTTTTCTACCTTATGTTTGAATTCTTTAAACTTTTCAAAGGCTTCAGACATGTGTTTCATTAGAAACACATATCCGTACCTAGACATATCATCGATGAAGGTAATGAAGTAGACATAGTTGCCTCTAGCTGGCACATCAAATGAGCTGCACACATCTGTATGTACTAGGGCAAGTAGGTCTGTGGCCCTTTCCCCATGTCCTATAAAAGGGAGCTTAGTCATTTTGCCTTGAAGGCATGATTCACAAACTGGATATGACTCGAAAGTCAACAGACTCAATAGCCCAGATTTCTCCAATTTGTTAACCCTGTCTTCTACTATATGACCTAGCCTTAGGTGCCACAGATACCTATCATTTAGACTATCTCTAGGCCTTTTAATTCTCATGGCATTCACATTTTGCTCGATATGAAATACAGATACATCAATATGTATCTGATAGAGATCATTAATAAGAAAATCATTTGCAACTTTATTATTTTCATAAAATATGTTACAATGATTCTTATGAAAGCTAATCACATAGCCTTCTTATGCTAAACATGAAACAGAAATCAAATTCCTGCTTGCTGCAGGCACATAATAACAATCTTTAAGAATTAAATCTAACCCTAACGGTAATTACAGAGGGTAGGTTTCCACGGCCACAGCAGCAACTCTTGCTCTATTTCCGATGCATAGGATCATATCCCCATCTCTCAGCCTCCTACTCTTTTCAAGACCTTGCATAGAAGTACACAAATGAGCACTAGAACCAGAGTCAAGTACCCAACTGGATGTAGAGAAAATCGTAAGATTAGATTCTATAACGAGCATTCCTCCAGAAGGACCATCCTTCTTGTTCTTCAGGGTGGCCAGGTACTGAGGACAGTTCTACTTCCAATGGCCGTCTGAATTGTAGTGAAAATATTTTCCCTTTTCAGCAGTCTTCTTCTTCGGTTCCATCTTCTTCTTCTTCTCATCCACCTTCTGCTTCTTCGCAGACTTCTTCTTCTTTCCAAAAGACTTTCTCTTGGAAGAAGTCTGCGCCACAGTAAGGACTGAGCCTTTTGAACCTTTCAAAGAAAGTTCAGCTGTAACCAACATGTTCATTAACTCAGCCAAGGTGCACTGCATCTTATGCATATAGAAGTTCATGATGAATAGACCATATGCATCAAACAAAGACTGAAGGATCACATCAATCTGAAAATCCCTATCTAAGATGACATCGAGCTTCTCAAGCTCCTCAATGTCCTTGATCATTGACAAACAATGATCTTGGACTGACAGCCCATCATGTATTTTAGCCTTAAAAAGTCTTTGGCAGACTTGATACTTGGCTGCGTGACTTTGTTCACCAAACAACTCTTGTAGATGAGCCAACATTTGGTGGGTAGTCATAATGTTCTCATGCTGGCATTGCAAGTCATCAGACATGGCACCCAACATGTAGTACCTGGCTTTGTTATCGTCATTCGTCTATTTTTTCAGAGATGCTCTCTGTTCAATAATCGGATATGCTGGTATGGCAGGTGGGTCCTGGTCCAAGGCATGAGTTAGTTTTTCAGAACTCAGAATAATTCTATAGTTCCTCAACCAATCCTTGAAATTAGGTCCAGTCAATCTGTGGGTGTCTAGTATTTTGGTCAGGGGGTTGGATGCAAACATGTTTCCTGTAGAGAGTCAAAAGTATATGGTTAGATTTTTTAATCAGACTTAACCAATTTGTTTAGAGATTTTATTTTTAAACAAATTAGGCTCCTACTATTTTCTCAGATCCCTACACTCCCTAGGTAGAGATGTGAAAATCTCCGTGATTAGTGATTTCTAGTGGGTGGTGTGGTCTCACCGACTGCCTCACCACCTCACCTAACAATTATTGGTGATGGGTCAACCGATGAGTGGACAACTCTTGTCCAATGATTCTCTAATCATGGTGCACCCAAAATTTAGTCTCTAATTTATGAAGCTCACCGTGCCCAAAATTTTGCTCCAATCCTTAGTTAAGTCAGACCCACCATTTGCATGAATTAGATTCCTGATTGGGTTCCTCACCGTATCCAGAATATTGACCACAATCCATCCTCTAATCCGTAGCATCCAATGCCTAATGGACATGGTTGCATCTTTCCGATGCAACTGAGTCACTATAACCAGTCGAGAACAATCAATCTCGGGAAGGGCCCACAAATCCACAATGGTGGAAGACCTTAGACTTAATATTTTCTTAGGGAGATTTGATTTAGGTCTCATTAAACTTGACTTGACATATTCATAATAATTATAACTAACCTAGTGACATGAGTTAGCTTGAATTGTTAGCCACCTCAAATCAGAACTGAGTCGACACATATGGCCAGGTAAGTGAGACCGGTGGAAGGGATATGCCATTAACTTGACAAGAACGTATTTAAGTCGAGTAGCTCTCAATTAAAAACTAGTCGGTCGTATCTGTCCAACTTACCTTAGACACCAAATTATCGAACCAGAACCAATTGGATTAGTCTACAATCCAGGCTCTAACCACTGAGCCAAATTAGGTCTTAACTTGATCGAGTCACATCTAAATATGATTTGACCTTGACCTAGACTTAATCCTATTAGGTTGGTCAATTATTAGCTTTCATGGTCCCACCTAACCAACTTTTGATTCAGTTTGATAAACCGCTAGACCTAATTGAGCTACCCAAGCCCGAACCCAAATTTATGAAAATGGCTTAGATCTGAAATTCTCAATTTTAGATCTAATTTAATTTCATAAGCTTAATTCATTAATTAAGTCTTGGGTTCATAAACAAAATATGTAAATAAATTTTAGGATTTCAGGATCTAGAATTTTGCAGAAAAGTAAATTTTGATTATAACTAAGGATGAACGCACAGCACCCCTACACACCATAAGAACATCCCATTGAATGGGAGGAGAGGATCTTAAACCCTACTTTGTTCTTATAACCGGATGGCCATGAGGAACACCTTAATCAGAAATATTAATTTAACTACAAAACTAGTTAGATCTAAGTTACATATCACACATATAATTTCAGATCTAACTTATACATACTTTGCATACATCTCATGTATTAAAATCTGATCTAATTAGCATGCTTTCAGATATGATACATCACATATAATATCTAAAAAATATGATTTAAATTAAACTATTCAATATAAAATCTATTCTAGGCAGTTACTAGAATAATTCTACAACTAGTCTAAGCATGCAATAGATCAATCTTATGTATTAATTAAAATTTTATTTTTTATTTTTTGATCTGAATATAAAATTTATAATATCAAAAAAATAAAGAATAAATTAGATATAATTTATATTTTAATCATATTAAAATATAAAACTATAAGACTATTCATAGATCAAACTACTCCAGTCTAGTCATGCATCTCAGACATGTTAGATCTACTTAGATTTAATTTTAAATCTTTTTAATTTTAGATCCTATCATATCTGATGTGATTTTTGAAATCTATTAATATTAGATAAATAAAAATAAAAATTAGATCTAAATTAGATCTGAAATAGAGCCATCAATCTGATTCTAATATTAGTTGAAGGAAAAACTGACTTTTTCCTTGTAGGATCTTTCAGATCTAATGAGAACTGGGGTGAAATATTTCAAAAATTATCTTACAATATTTTAGATTTAGGATATATTAGATCTAATTCTTATTATTTGATATTAAATCTAAAATTAAATTTAAAAATATGAGGAATAAAAAAATACCTCTAGGATAACTAGATTACCCTGTAGATGATCGCAGCAATGCCCGAGGTTATAAAATAGCCACATAGTTGCCTAGCCTCTACCAATATCCACTCAAGTAGGATCTAAATTATCTTCTCCTCATGAATCTTTTCTTCAAAAATTAGATCTAGATCTGATCTGAAAGATCTTCTAAAGCTGGAGCAGCAGCTTCTCGACAAATCTCTGCAGCCTTCTAATCAGGAAGCCACCACGCCTTGGACAAGCACCAGATGGATGCCCAACCTCTTGGACGTGAAGAGGAGAGGGAGAGGAGTAGAGAGGGCATAGAGAAGTAGAAAGGATTTAGGCTTTTTTCTGGTTATTGAGTAGAGTCTCTAAACCCTAGGCGCAGACAGGGTTTAAATAGACCCTGCTATGCCATGCAGTGCCACATCATTCGATCAATCAAAAAATTCTAATTAATTCTGAAAAAAATTTGATTGATGGAGTGATATCATCTAATCATATCAGATAAAAATCTCCACAATTCCTCCTACTGTTGGTGCCAACACTGGATAAGCACAGTGAGATTTGTGCCCCACAGTCCAAGTTAATCAAGGGATCAGAGTCCTCATCTCATGGGACTCTATCCTTATCCACTTGGGGCACACGCCCAATCTGAATATGGTGCCCACTTTAAGGCCCAATTTAGCAAGTGGACACTCCACAAAAAATCTCCAATGACCTCTTGCCAAGTGGCCTTCAGTCCAAAGTCCATGGGTCAACGTTTGACCAATGTCCTAAAATAAAAGTGGCAGGTGATAGGAATTAGCAGGTGTTATCTTAAATTCATCTCATGAATTAAGACAAGTCCTTTTTGAGTTGGACTGGCTCTAGTCAGACTTTGAGAAACCTTCTCAAGGTTCTTTGGGTGAGTCAAATCACATTTGGCTCAGTCGAGATAGAAAAGATTACACGAGGAGAAAGTTAGGCTCAATCGTGTGCTAGCACAATTTTCTTGAACCTAATTGGATCTAATCCAAATCAATCGAACTGGGCTAGCTCAATTGATGACATCCAGACCCTAACTCTTATTTGTATGATCTAGTTAGGTTCATTTTTGTATGGTAATGAGACATGTCGTGATCTCATCATCGACATCATCGAAACTCCTTTCGATGGATCAGAACTCTTCTGATTCAGACAATTAGAATGATCGATCATCAAGATCATTCTAATTGCTTCCAAAATCTACCAGTGACACCTAGCAGTATATGATGGTAACCCATCAGAAATGAAGACGAACATCTCAGTGCAGCTACCTGTGTGATTGAGTTCCTCTATCATGAGTCCCAACTGAATTAGGGTTAAGGTGAACTTGTCAAACCCAACATCAGTCATATGAATCAATCGATTGATCTGAGTCCAATGTAAAACTCCAATGAAAAACTCTTTTTCATTATTTCACTATGCCATCGTCATGGGTTTAAGGACTCAATCTTTCGATCATCATAGGACTACTCCTCTCATCTACCAAGGTTGATAGATCCCATCTTGGTGCAATCTGGTTCCTACAATGAATATACTACAGCCAACATACATCTCAGAGTTTCGAATGGCTAGGAGATCGAGTTATGGTGTAGTCAAACTATAACACACTTAAGGTGAACTGTCGATGCACCTCAGATCAAAGAACTAGACACACAGCTGCAGCATCGAGCTAGTCATCGACGAGAAGGTAGACTTCCTTATGACTGCTCGAGGTGGTCACGCTCAGTACTCTCATTCTCAATGAATACCTGTACTCTCACTTTGGTGTCTCTACACCGTAGACTCAAGACACATCTACCTTAAAAAAGTGATCGTATACCAACCTTTCAGATCGATCACCATCCTCGTGATGATCCTATGGTCAGGAGCTGTTTATGAGTCAGTTATGTAAACTTACCTTAAATTTTCAACTCTTGAAAATATGAATTAAAATTCATACTAACTCAAAGGATGTATCACAGACATAATGTGCACAATGTGATAGTAGAATAACCCTTTTATTCATTTATAAATAAAATGACAAATTTGCCCTTACAGTTGTACAGGAATGTGTCAGCCAATCTGGCATCTAGGGTATACATCTAACACAGGCTTCTCGAAGTTGGAACCATCATTTTGATGAGGCAATCAAATCATTTGATTTCATAAAAAATGAAGAGGAACCTTGTGTATACAAGAGGGTCAGTGGAAGCACGATCATCTTTCTTGTATTATACATAGATGATATTCTCCTTGTTGGGAACGACATTCCCATGCTGACCATGGTCAAAAAATGGTTGTCCAAAGAATTCTCCATGAAAATCTTAGGGGAAACATCCTATATTCTCAGAATAAAGGTCTATAGGGATAGATCTAGACAGATGCTTGGCCTGTCACAAAAGCTGTACATAAAGAAGGTGCTGAAAAGGTTCAGCATGAAAAATTTCAAGAGAGATCTTTTACCTCTTAGGCATGGTATTCATCTCTCCAAGATGATGTGTCCGACCACATCTGAGGAGATTCAGTGCAGGAGTAGGATTTCCTATGCTTCGGCAATAAGAAGCCTCATGTATGCCATGCTATGTACTCGACCTGATATTTTTTTTACCGTGAGTATCACGAGCAGATATCAGTTGAACCAAATGAGGAGCACTGGACAACTGTGAAGAACATCTTTAAGTACTTAAGAATGACTAAGGATTTGTTCTTGGTCTTTAGAGGTGATTCTGAATTGTGATTCGAGGGTGTATTCTTGTTCGATTTACTAGAAGGGTTCTAAGTAATTGATCAATGGAGGCTGAGTGTGCTATAGATGTGTAGAATAAATTTTGATTTTAATATTTGTTATAGAACTGGATGTTATGCCATGACACAGTACTGCAAAGACAATGGCACCATAGCCCTTGCTAAGGAGACAAGGTCTCACCAGAAGTCAAATACATAGAGCACCGATATATGCAACTACCTCATATTGAGGTGTGAAGAGTAAACTCTACGGATAATGTGGCAAATGAAGTGAATTTCAGTGCAGGGGTAAAATGATAATTTTAAAATTTTTTCAAAATTATAATTTTATAGTAAAAATTATTAATTAATCTAATTAATTAACATGTATTAATCTTACATAAGGATCTAAATATGATATATATAGCATGCATTTAAATTTAAAATTTTGAATTCTACAGTAAACATTTTACTGTTATGTGTTCAGAACACATTACTTTCGTGTAGGTAGTCGATCACTGCGGTCTGATCACTATCGAGAAGGTCTGATCATCACAATATAGCCACACAATATGTCTGGCCTCTGTGGATCATCCACACGAAGCTCCCGATCTGATCGGCTCCTCACGAATGCTAGTTCATTGCAGAACCCCTTCGATGGCCGATTCTGATCGAACTCCTTCGATCGGTGTCTGTCGACTCCTTGGACACTTTGGATCATCAGCAAAGAAACTTGAGAGATTGTTGAAGCTCTCCCTAAAGTTTGGTGAGCTCACGACACTCGTAGCTCACCTTCTCACTTCCCGAATCCTAGGCAGAAACCCTAAGGTACTCACAAAAGAACCTTTGCACCCTTTCTGTTTCTTTTCTTTTCTCTTCTTTTCTTTTCTTTTCTTTTCTTTTCTCATGCAGAAGGTCTTTCTCATGCCACCCTTTTTCTCTCGGATCAGATATGCACACACCCCACCTTCTCTCTCATTTTAAAACGGAGCAAGACCGCGTCTTTTCAGCATTTTCATCGCGTGAGAGGATAAAGCTAGGTGGTTGCTCACTTGAATTCAAATCGAATTTGAATTCAAATGCCAACCAACCTATCCTTATCCACTCAAGTCATGAGAAGAGAAGGGGCGTAGGTTCTTTGTGCATGGAGAGTTTACACGAGAAGCTTTTTCTCGTGTAGAGCAAGTGGCGCACAAGTGGATAAGGTGGCGCAGGGGATTAGTTGCTCATTCAAATTCAAACATCATTTGAATTTGAATGGCCAACTAATCAATCTTTATCCACTCAAATGGTGCACAAGGGAGGGGTGTGGGAAGGCTTCTACATGGGAGAAAATTCACGAGAACTTGTTTCTCATGAATTCAAATAGGCACAGGTGGGTGAGGTGGTGCAGGGAGATAAGTCAAAGTGGTTTGAAATTTTAAACCAATCTAATTGAACCAACCATATTAAAATAGGTTAGACACAATTAGACTAAGTTAAACCCAACACAATTAGGATTAATTAGGCTCAATAAAATTTTAATCAAATCAGGAATTGACTAAGTCCAACCCCTTATCAAATCAGGGATCAAAACACCTCGGCGATTAGGTCAACTCTTAACCTAATCGGGTCAAACCCAACTGAATCCAATTCAATTTGACTTGATCCAAAAATAATTACTCAATCAAATTGAGTTAATTAGTGATCAAATCACTAATTAAATCTTTCATAAATACTGAGTCCAAATCCGATGGACAATCGGACATCAAAGTCCATCGATATGAAACCTTGATCGAAGAGTCCCAAACTAGTGGGACTCTTGACCCCGATACCCAAAATGTGTGAAACTCATGATCAGAGAATTCTGATTCTCGATCACAGAGTCTCAGTCACATAGGACTCAGAGTGCCCAAGTATTAGGACTCTTGGTCGAAGAGTCCCAATCCAGTGGGACTCTTCACCAGCCATCAGATCAGATAGGAACCTCTAATGTGTGTGACCTCGCAGGTTCGAACCTAAATCGATAGCACAGGAACCAATTTCTGTAGTAATCGAAGTAACCATCTAGTAATGGTATCCGACGTCCGGATAGGTCGAATAGTCGTAATTGCAACATTCAGAACCTATGTGAATATGGTTACTATATAATTCATTCCTTTTGACCCCTATGTATAGGACGACTCAAGGTTAAACTGTCAACCCTGATCAGATCATCTGAATCATTTTCAACTCAAATAGTCCTGTGACTCCTCACTAGGACTACCCTGGCCAAGGATTTGCTAAATTAAAACACGATTGTACATAGCTCCTGAACTGGAATGGTTAATCCCATCTTGACACATGCACCGACAAGTCAAGTACTTGACTACACCCAGCAGCCTTCCATCACTGAATTAGAAATTCAGGTAGTCCAGTGCTTAAGTGCAGTGAGTTGCTTGCAAGTCACTGCGGCAGTCTCAAGTCGGAGGGACAGTTATACCCATATCCCATCGAAGCAAATTTTGACAGCAGAAAAAGCTTCGGAGTTGATCACATTCAGTGCAGATGTACCCTTACATCTCACCTGTATGCCATATCAATGTCTCCACACTCCTTGGTTAAGAGGACAACCAACCCATATGGCACACAACGACCTATGCTTGATAAACATTATTGTCCTTGGTAATAATGTATCATTTGATCACGAACAGATTTAAGGACTAAATGACAAATCCTCCTTTGTCGAGTCTAAATAGTCATAAGGACTTCATCACAACACAGGAGTTCATTAGAAGATGAAATAATTTATGATGAAAAATACTAAAATAACTTTTATTAATTTATAATTCATATACTAATACAAGAAAGAGCACAACCATCAACAGGCTAACGATTGGCTTTAGGATACTATTCTCAACAATCTCCCACTTGGCCTAAAGCCAATCGGTGCAGTATCTAATACCCATCTTTGACTTGAAGTCGTCGAACTCCTTCACCGTAATGGCTTTAGTGAATGGATCGGCCAGGTTCTCCTTTCCGTCAATCTTCTGAAGGTCAACGTCACCTCTATCCATGATTTTTCGGATAAGATGGTAGCGGCACAGAATATGTTTCATCCGCTGGTGTGCCTTCGGTTCCTTCGCCTAAGCAATGGCTCTAGAGCTGTCACAGTAGAGCAGAATTGGACCAACAAGGGAGGGTGCTACTCCGAGCTTGATGAGGAATTTTCTCAGTCACACTGCTTCTTTGGTGGCATCTGATGCAGCGACATACTCTGCCTCACAAACTGAATCAGCCACAGTGTGCTGCTTGGAACTCTTCCAGCAGACAGCCCCACCATTAAGGGTAAAAATAAATTTCGACACACTTTTGCTGTCATTATGATTAGACTAAAAACTGAAGTCTGTAAACCCCATAAGTCTCAAATTCGATTCACCATAAATAAGCCACTGGTCCTTAGTATTTCTTAAATACTTCAAGATGGTTTTAATAACTTTTCAGCGATTTTTCCCTGAATCAGATTGGTATCTACTCACTACCCCTAGTGAGTATGCCACATCTGATCATGTACCTGTCATGGAGTACATGATAGATCCCACTGTCGAAGCATATGAAATTCTATCCATACGCTCTCTCTCTTGAGGTGTTGTCGGACAATTTCTCTTCGAGAGAGAAATTCCAAGGCCTATCGGTAGATAGCCTTTCTTGGAATTCTTCATGCTGAACCTCTTCAGTATAGTATCAATGTACGTGGACTGGGATAAGCCAAGCAACCTTTTAGATCTATCCCTATAGATCCTCATCCCTAGGATGTAGGAAGCTTCTCCCAGATCCTTCATGGAGAACTGTGACGATAGCCAAATCTTTATTCCTTGTAATGTAGGGACATCATTCTCAATTAAGAGAATATCATCCACATACAATACAAGAAATACCACTATTGGACCATTAGCCCACTTATAAATGCAGGGCTCTTCTCCATTCTTAACGAAGCCATACATTTTGATCATCCTATCAAAACGTATGTTCCAACTCCGGGATGCCTGCTTAAGTCCATAAATGGACCTCTGTAGCCTCCACCTTTCCGTCTGTGCCCCTCTTCCTCTTGAAGACCCACTTATACCATATGGGTTTTACTCCTTCAGGTGGGTCAACCAATGTCCACACATCATTGACCTTCATGGACTCCATTTTGGATTTTATGACCTCTAGCCATTTCTCAGAGTCAGGTCTTTGCATTGCATCCATGTAGGTGATCGGATCCTCATCATTTTCATCAAGTTTAACAGGATCACCATCTCAAACCAAGAAACCATAGTATCTATCTAGTTGATGTGGTACTCTACCAGACCGCCTTAAGGGTGCAGGAACAATGGGCTCCGGATCTAATCTAACCAAATCTGATTCAGGTTCAGCAACTTGTGTCAATTTTTCCACCTACCGAACTTCCTCAAGTTTGACCTTAGAGGCAACAGTCCCTTCACCAAGGAACTCCTTTTCCAAAAAGATTGCCTTAAGACTGACAAACACTTTTTGCTCATCAGCTAGGTAGAAATAATACCCTTTGATCTCTTTTGGGTACCCTATGAAATAACACTTGTCAGACCTAGATCCAAGCTTGTCCATAATTAAACATTTAACATAAGTCAGACACCCCCAAACCCTAAGGTGCGAGAGTACTGGCTTACATCCTATCCATATCTCATATGGCATTTTGGTTACAGACTTACTCGAAATCCTATTTAGAAGGTAACAAGTCGATTCGAGCGCATATCCCCAGAGAAAGATCGACAGACCAACAAACCCCATCATGAATCGAACCATGTCCAACAAGGTCCGATTCCTCCTTTCAGACACACCATTATGCTGTGGTGTTCCAAGAGGAGTCCACTCAGAGAGAATCCCATTCTCTCCAAGATATGTCAAAAACTCATTGGAAAGATATTTACCTCCTCGATCAGATCGAAGAGTTTTAATACACTTTCTAGTTTATTTTTTTATCTCATTTTTGAATAGTTTGAACATTTCAAACGACTCCGACTTATGCTTCATTAAGTAGACATACCCATACCTCGATAGATCGTTTGTGAAGGTTATGAAGTAGAAATATCCACCTCTTGCACTTGAGCTCATGGGTCCACATACATCAGAATATATCAGACCCCAGAGTTCACTGGCTCGCTCACCTTTTCCAGTAAAAGGTGATTTGGTCATCTTCCCAAGAAGACAGGACTCACAGGTTGGAAGTGATTTACAATCACCAACTTCAAGAATTGCTTCTTGAGCCAACCTGTTTATCCTATTCTTATTGATATGACCTAGCCTACAGTGTCAAAGGTAGACTTCTGACATATTATCCATTCTAGGGCATTTACTGGAGGTTTGAACCATATTAATAGGCTGTGATAGTAAGTAAATTCTATTATTTAGTTATCCAACAAACATTGTAACACCATTCAAAATGATATTGCAAACGTTTCTTTTTATTAAAAATTCATAACTGTACATGGCTGTTGCTCCTTGAATTGATTTTGATGATTACAAAGCATTTGAGGGGATTACTAATGATTTTGGCTTGAAAAAAGACTTATTGCATTTCAGAGGTAAAATCATAATTTTATCAAGACCTGATTCAGAAGCCTCAAGAGCAAGAACAAAAGACGTGCAATCTATTGGAGAAAATTTTAATATTTTTGGAAGTGTATTTTGTAAGAAAATCAGGTTTCTATTTTTGAGTCGACCCCATGAGTCAACTCATGGCTTAAAGGGCTAAACGACACACGAAAATTTTGGCTGGCAAACTCTGTGAGTCAACCCCATAGGTCGACCCCTTGGCATGAGTTAACCCTATGAGTCGACCTCTACTGCTCTGCAGGCCAAAATTATAGAACAATCATTTTCTGCTCTTTTCCACAAAGGTCGACCCCATGAGTCGACCCACGAGCATAAGTCGACCCTCTGAGTCGACCCCTATGATGGAAAATTTTTGCAACGGCTAGTTTTTAATTCATTTCAATTGCATTTAATGCTCATTTAATGTGCTCTAACGGCTCTATTTCAGTCCAGATTACTCTTCACCATTATTTAAAGTTATATAAAGGGACTTAAAGGAGGGAATCAAGATAAGTAGGTGATTTTTGAAAAAGGTTCTTCAAGCATTCTTGTCAACCCTAAGCAAAAGCCCACTTAAAGAGTTCAAGAAGCTTTTAATTCAAGTTCACCAACTCCTCAAGTGCTCATTCAAGTCTCTAACCATCTTGAGAAAATCAGAAAGAGCTTCCTTCTAATTGTGTAAAGTATATTTAAAGCTTTATTCGCTCATTAAAGGAGCTTCATCTGTATTTTTGTGCAATTAACTGTAATACTCTTTTTGAGTTATTATTTTTATTTTGGAAGGATTTCAAAATGTGGGAAGGTTGATCCGAACTTTGAATCTGATTGTATTGGATTGGCTTGTACCCGAGAAATAAGTGGTCTAGCTTGGGATAGCTAGAGTCGGAGGTTTCGACGTGTGTATTCAGATTGAATACAGTTTAGTGGATTGGAATTTCCAAGTAGGAGCTTGGGAAGTGGATGTAGGTGCAAGGTTGGCATCGAACCACTATAAATCTTCTTGTTTGTATTGTGCTTAATTGCTCTTATTTCAAACTTTTTTATTCTCTTGCATTCTAGCATCCAACTATTATCCTTGCATAAATTACACTCTCTATACTTATCTTGCTCATTGTTAAATAATCTTCATAGTTGTAAGTTAAGTTTAAATTTTTAAAAACCCAATTCACCCTCCCTTCTTAGGTTGCATAGCTAGGCAACAAGTGGTATCAGAGTTCGGTGCTCTAGCCCTACTTTGATTTAACCATCAAAGAGCTAAAGATCTATGGCAACTCAAGTTGGCACTTCTCTAGCTGAGGGGCAGTCCACTAACCGACCTTCACTTTTCAATGGGTCAAACTATACTTATTGGAAAGCTAGGATAAAAATTTTTATTCAAGCACTTGACTATGATATGTGAAGTATCATAGTAAACGGACCACACACACCCACTAAAATTATTGATGGTGTGGAATCAACCAAATCCAAAAAAGAATGGGATAAGGTTGATAAGAAAATGGCTCAACTAAATGCTAAAGCCATGAATGTTTTGTATTGTGCCCTAGATGCTAATGAATTCAATCGTATTTCAACATGCATGTCTGCTAAGAAAATATGAGATAGATTAGAAGTAACTCATGAAGGAACTAATCAAGTGAAAGAATCCAAAATTAACATGCTCATGCGTAAATATGAACTTTTTAAAATGGAGCATGATGAATATATAACTGAAATATTTTCTCATTTTACTGATATTATAAATGGTTTAAAAAGTCTTGGTAAGTCTTATTCTAACAGTGACCTCATGAGAAAGATTCTTAGGTCCTTACCAACAACTTGAGAAGCCAAAGTAACCACTATCCAAGAAGCCAAGGATCTGAACATCCTATCCTAGGAAGAGCTTCTAGGATCACTAATGACACATGAGCTGAGTATGA
Source organism: Elaeis guineensis (assembly GCF_000442705.2). Taxonomy (NCBI): domain Eukaryota; kingdom Viridiplantae; phylum Streptophyta; class Magnoliopsida; order Arecales; family Arecaceae; genus Elaeis; species Elaeis guineensis. Next base: position 38,818,032 of record NC_026004.2, on the reverse strand, counting down.
AACAACATCAAGAAGAAGAAGTCAAAAAGAAGAGGACAATCACCCTCAAATCCACAGCTCAACTTGATGAAGAAACTGATGATACTGAAAATGAAGAGCAGGATGAAGAAATGGCTCTCATTACTAGAAGGTTTAAGAAATTTTTAAGAAAAAGGAAACAAGGAATGAGGAAGAGGCCACCCACAAAAAGAAAATATAGCAAAGAAAAAGATAAAGACCAACCCCTTATTTGTTACAAATACAAGAAACCAGGACATTTTAAGTCTGAATGACCACAACTGAAGAAGGGTCCCAAGAAGTACAAGAAGAAGGTCATGATGGCTACTTGGAGTGGAAGTGATGAGTCAAGCTCCGAAGAAGAAGATTCAAATGAACAAGCCAACTTGTACCTTATGGTACATAAAAATGAGGTAAATTCTGCAACTTCTATTGACTTTACCTTTGAAGAACTTCATGAAGCTTTTTATGATTTAATTGATGAACTAAAAAAGCTAGGGATAAAGAACAAAGAGTTAAAATCAAAGAATCAATCTTTACTAAAATAAAATGAGAGTATTTCAAATGAAAAATCTATCCTGTTTCAAGAAAACCTGAACTTAAAGAATGAAATTGCCAAGCTAAAACCAATAGTTGAAAAATTCACCTTAAGTTCTAATAAACTTAATATGATTCTTGAAAATCAAAAGACTGTTTATGATAAGGCTGGTCTTGGTTACAACCCCATAAAGAAATAAAAGTTTCTAAAAAATATCTATGTAAACTCTTCAAACAACAAGTTCTCAAACACTACTTGCTTCAAATGTGGTAGAATAGGTCACAAGTCATACACTTGTCTCTCTATCAAATCCATTAATCCTAATGTAAAGAAAATATGGGTTTCAAAAGAAACCATTATGACTAACCAAAAAGGACCCAAGAAAGCTTGGATACCTAAAGTAAAAATTTGACTTTTGCTTGCAGATGTGTCTAGCATCCCAAGGAGCAAATTGAAAATGGTATCTTGATAGCGGATGCTCGAGACACATGACTGGTGATGAATCCCAATTCATCACACTTGATGCTAAAAATGGAGGGATGGTCACCTTTGAAGACAATGGCAAAGGAAAGATCATCGGTACAGGTAACATTGGTATCACTCCCTTCAAGTATAATGAAAATATTTTATTAGTAGATGGTTTAAAATAAAATTTATTAAGCATCAGTCAATTTTGTGATAAAGGATACAAAGTTATTTTTGAATCTTCTGTTTGTATTGTAACTAGTCCAATTAATGAAGGCATTAAATTTGTTGGGCATAGACATGGTAATGTTTATATGATAGATTTGAATGATCTATCCAAAATAAACATGCAATGCCTAGTATCCTTGAATGTCAAGATTAATGAGACTAGTTAGCTTTGGCATCGTAGGCTTGCACATATTAGCATGCATTCACTTTCAAAACTCATTAAGAAAGAATTGGTTATTGGTCTTCCCAAATTGAACTTTGAAAAGGATAGAATTTGTGATGCATGCCAACTAGGTAAACAAACAAGAGTTTCATTCAAATCTAAAAATATTATTTTAACTTCTAGGCCATTAGAATTATTACACATGGATTTATTTGGACCTACTAGAACTACTAGTCTAGGAGGAAAATGATATGATTTTATAATTATTGATGATTTCTCTCATTTTACATGAGTTTTCTTTTTGGCACACAAGGATGAAACTTTTCAAGTTTCTCTAAATTTTATCGAAAAGTCACAAATGAGAAAGGCTTTTCAATTCAAAATATTCAAAGTGATCATGAAATCAAATTTGAAAACCAAGATTTTGAAAAGTTTTGTGATGAGAAAGGAATAGGCCATAATTTTTCGGCACCTAGGATACCCTAACAAAATAGAGTAGTAGAAAAAAAAAATAGAATGCTTGAAGAAATGGCCCGTACCATGCTATGTGAAAGTAACCTTCCAAGATATTTTTGGACGAAAGCTATTAACACAGCATGTTACATATTAAATCATGCTTTAATTAGACAAATTTTAAAGAAAACTCCCTATAAGCTTTGAAAAGGAAGAAAACCAAACATTGTATATTTTCATATTTTTGGTTGCCGATGTTTTGTGTTAAATAATGGTAAAGAAAGACTAGAAAAATTTGATACAAAATCTGATGAAGTAATTTTTCTTGGTTACTCCTCTAGTAAAGCTTTTAGAGTTTTCAACAAAAGAACCTTAGTAGTAGAGGAGTCAATACATATTATCTTTGATGAAACTAACGATCTTCCTTCAAAGAAGAAAGAAGGTTTTGATGATGCAGATCCTCTTATAGAAGGGATGAAGGAGATCATTCTAAAAGATTCAACAATTCAAGATGATGAAGAATATGAAGACAAACAAGATGAGGAAGGTGAAGAACGACAAGAACAACCTCAAGGTACAAACAATCTACCCAAAGAATGGAGGTATGATCACAATCACCCCAAGAAACTAATCATTGGTGATCCTACACATGGTGTAAGAACTCGTTTCTCAGTTAGAGATGCATTCAATCATTTTGCTTTTGTCTCTCATCTTGAACCTAAAACTATAGACGAAGCTGAAAAATATTATAATTAGATTAATGCAATACAAGAAGAACTTAATCAATTTGAAAGAAATAATGTATGAATCTTAGTATCAAGACCTAAAAATTATTCAATAATTGGCACAAAATGGGTATATAAGAATAAATTGGATGAACATAGAAATGTAATAAGAAATAAAGCAAGATTGGTTGCAAAAGGTTATAATCAAGAAGAAGAAATTGATTTTGATAAGACCTTTGCACCTGTTGCTAGATTAGAGGCAATTAGACTTCTACTTGCATATGCTTGCTTTATAAAATTTAAATTATTCCAAATGGATGTCAAAAGTACTTTTTTAAATGGATATATTGCTGAAGAAGTTTATGTAGAACAACCCTCAAGTTTTGAAAATCATGCTTTTCCTAATCATATTTTTAGATTAAATAAAGCACTATATAGTTTGAAACAAGCACCCAGGGCTTGGTATGAAAGGCTAAGCAAATTTTTACTCAATAATAATTTTTCAAGAGAAAATATAGACACAACTCTTTTCATTAAAAGAAATCAAGGTGATATATTAGTTATACAAATATATGTTGATGACATTATTTTTGGGTCTACTAATGAAACTTTTTATCAAGATTTTGCAAAGCTCATGCAAGGGGAGTTCGAGATGAGCATGATGGGAGAACTTACATTCTTCCTCGGACTCCAAATCAAACAAACAAAGGAAGGAATCTCCATCATCCAAAGCAAGTACACAAGAGAATTACTCAAAAGATTTGGAATGGAGAACTCCAAACCAATTGGCACACCCATGAGCCTAACATGTAAGCTTGACAAGGATGAAGAAGGTAAAAGTGTAGACTTAAAATTTTATAGAGGCATGATTAGTTCTCTATTATATTTAACTGCTAGTAGACCTGATATTATGTTTAGTGTTTACCTGTGTGCTCACTTTCAATCAAATCCAAAAGAATCACACTTGAATGTAGTTAAAAGAATCCTTAGATATTTAAATGGTACACAAACTCAAGGATTATGGTATTTTAAGGACTCACTAATTGACTTAATAGGATATTCAAATGTCAATTTTGCTGGATGTAAATTAGATAGAAAAAGTACTAGTGGAACTTGCCAATTTCTTGGAGTTAACCTAATCTCTTGGTTTAGCAAGAAATAAAATTCGGTAGCACTGTCTACGACCGAGGTCGAATACATTGCAGCCGAAAGTTGTTGTGCTCAAATCTTGTGGATTAAGCAACAACTCGAAGACTTTGGTATCAAACTTAATGAAACTCCCATAAGATGTGATAACACTAGTGTTATAAATCTCACTAAAAATCTAATTCAACATTCTAGGTCAAAACATATTATTGCTCCTTGGATTGATTTTGATGATTACAAAGCATTTGAATGGGTTACTCATGATTTTCGCTTGAAAAAGACTTATTGCATTTCAGAGGCAAAATCATAATTTTACCAAATCTTGATTTGAAAGCATCAAGTGCTACAACAAAAGATTTGTGATCTATTGGTGAAAATTTTATAGTTTTTGGATATGTATTTTGAAAGATATTCATGATTGAAAATTTGAGTCGACCCCATGAGTCGATTCATGGCACAAAGAGCTGATTGGCACGCAGATTTTTTGGCTGGCACAGTCGGTGAGTCGACCCCATGGGTCGACCCCCAGGCATGAGTCGACCCATGAGTCGACCTCTGCTGTTTTTAGGCCAAAATTACAGAACCATTATTTTCTGCTGTTTTCCACAGAGGTTGACCCCATGAGTCGACCCATGAGTATGAGTCGACCCATGAGTCGACCCCTGTGATGGAAAAGTTCCGCAATGGCTAGTTTTTAACCCATTTTAAGTGCATTTAATGCTCATTTAATATGGTCTAACGGCTCTATTTCAGCCCAGATTGCTCTCCACCATTACTTAAAGCTATAAAAGGGACAAAAAGGTAGGAATCATCAAGTAGAGGGATTTTTGAAAGAAGAAAAATTTTTAAAAAGAGAATTTCAATCATACTTTTCAGCCCTAAGCAAGAGCCCACTCAAAGCATTCAAGAAGCTTTTAATTCAAGCTCACCAACTCCTCAAGTGCTCATTCAAGTCTCCAACCACCTTGAGAAAATCAGAAAGAGGGTTCTTCTCTTTGAGTAAAGTGTATTTAAAACCTCATTCGCTCATTAAAGGAGCTTCTTGTGTATTTTCTATGCTATTGATTGTAATACTCTGTTTGAGTTATTATTTTTATTTTGGAAGGGTTCCAAAATAAGGGAAGGTTGATCCGAACCATGAATTGGATTGTATTGGGTTGGCTTGTATCCAAAAAATAAGTGGACTAGCTTGGGATAGCTAGAGTCAGAGTTTTCGACGAGTGTATTCAGGTTGAATACAAGTTAGTGGATTGGAATTCTCAAGTAGGAGCTTGGGGAGTGGATGTAGGTGCAAGGTTGGCACCGAGCTACTATAAATCCTCTTGTTTGTGTTGTGCCTAATTGCTTTTCTTTAGAACTTATTTATTCTCTTGCCTTCTTGCATTTAACCATTAGCCTTGAATCAACTATACTCTCCTTATTTATCTAGCTATTGTTAAACAATTTTCATAAGGTATAAGTTAAGTTTAAAATTTTTAGAAACCCAATTCACCCCCCCTCTTGGGTTGCATAGCTGGGCAATAAGTGGTATCAGAGCCCGGTGGTCTAGCCCTACTTTGATCTAACCAATCAAAGAGCTAAAGATCTATGGCAACTCAAGTTGGTACTTCTCTAGCTGAGGGGCAGTCCACTAACCGACCTCCACTTTTCAATGGGTCCAACTATACCTATTGGAAAGCTCGGATGAAAATCTTCATTCAAGCACTCGACTATGATATGTGGAGTATCATAGTAAGCGGCCCTCACACACCCACTAAAATTATTGATGGTGTGAAATCAGCCAAACCCGAAAAAGAGTGGGATGAGGTTGATAAAAAAATAGCCTAACTAAATGCTAAGTCTATGAATGTTCTATATTGTACTCTTGATGCTAATGAATTTAATCGTATTTCAACTTGCTTGTCTGCTAAAGAAATATGGGATAGATTAGAAGTAACCCATGAAGGAACTAATCAAGTAAAGGAGTCCAAAATTAACTTGCTCATGCATAAATATGAACTGTTTAAAATGGAGCATGATGAGTCTATAACTGAAATATTTACTCGCTTTACTGATATTATAAATGATTTAAAGAGTCTTGGTAAGTCCTATTCTAACAGTGAGCTTGTAAGAAAGATTCTCAGGTTCTTACCAAGAACTTGGGAAGAGATGAAGAAACTGATGACACCGAAAATGAAGAGCAGGATGAAGAGATGGCACTCATTACCAGAAGGTTCAAGAAGTTTTTGAGGAAAAGAAAATAAGAAATGAGGAAGAGGCCACTCATAAAAGGAGAACAGAGCAAAGAAAAGGATAAAGACCAACCCCTTATCTGCTATAAATACAAGAAATCGGGACACTTCAAGTCCAAATGCCCACAACTGAAGAAGGGTCCCAAGAAGTACAAGAAGAAGGCCATGATGGCCACTTGGAGTGGGAGTGATGACTCAAGCTCCGAAGAGAAAAACTCAACTGAACAAGCCAACTTATGCCTTATGGCATATAAAAATGAGGTAAATTCCGAAACTCCTAGTGACTTTACATTTGAAAAATTTTATAAAACTTTTTATGATTTAATTGATGAATTAAAGAAACTAAAGATAAAAAACAAAGATCTAAAATCAAAAAATCAATCTTTACTGAAATAAAATGAAAGCATTTCAATTGAAAAATCTATCATGTTTCAAAAAAATTAAAATTTAAAGAATGAAATTGTCAAGCTAAAACCAATAGTTGAAAAATTCACCTTGAGTTCTAATAAACTTAATATGATTCTTAAAAATCAAAAAGCCATGTATGATAAGGCTGGACTTGGCTATAACCCCTTGAAGAAACAAAAGTATCTGAAAAATATCTATGTAAACTCTTTAAGTAACAAGTTTTCCAATATTACTTGCTTCAAATATGGTAGAATAGGACACAAGTCATACACTTGCTTCTCTAACAAATCTGTAAACTCAAATGTAAAGAAAATATGGGTTTCAAAAGGAACCATTATGACTAACCAAAAAGGATCCAAGAAAGCTTGGGTACCTAAAACAAAAACTTGACTTTTGCCTGCAGGTGTGTCTAGCATCCCAAGGAGAAAATAAAAAATGGTATTTTGATAGCGGATGCTCGAGACATATGACTGGTGATGAATCTCAATTCATCACACTTGATGCTAAGAATGGAGGGATGGTCATCTTTGGAGACAATGGTAAAGAAAAGATCATCGGTATAGGTAACATTGGTATCACTCCCTCCAAGTACATTGAAAATATTTTGTTAGTAGATGGATTAAAGCATAATTTACTAAGCATTAGTCAATTTTGTGATAAAGGATATAAAGTTATTTTTGAATCTTCTGTTTGCATTGTAACTAGTCCTATTAATGAAGGCATTAAATTTGTTGGACATAGACATGGTAATGTTTATATGGTAGATTTGAATGATCTATCCAAGATAAACATGCAATGCCTCGTATCCTTAAATGCCAAGATTAATGAGACTAGTTGGCTTTAGCATCATAGGCTTGCACATATTAGCATGCATTCACTTTCAAAACTCATTAAGAAGGAATTGGTTCTTGGTTTGCCAAAATTGAACTTTGAAAAGGATAGAATCTGTGATGCATGCCAACTAAGTAAACAAACAAGAGTTTCATTTAAATCTAAAAATATTGTTTCAACCTCTAGACCTTTAGAGCTATTGCACATGGATTTATTTGGACCTACTAGAACTACTAGTCTAGGAGGAAAACGATATGATTTTGTAATTATTGATGATTTCTCTCATTTTACATAGATTTTCTTTTTGGCACACAAGGATGAAACTTTTCAAGTTTTCTCTAAATTTTACCGAAAAGTCACAAATGAGAAAGAATTTTTAATTCAAAATATTCGAAGTGATCATGGAACCGAATTTGAAAATCAAGACTTTGAAAAATTTTGTGATGAAAAAGAAATAGGCTATAATTTTTCTGCACCTAGGACACCCTAACAAAATGGTGTAGTAGAAAGGAAAAATAGAACCCTAGAAGAAATGGCCCGTACCATGCTATGTGAAAGCAACCTTCCAAGATACTTTTGGGCAGAAGCTATTAACACAGCATGTTACATATTAAATCATGCTTTAATTAGACAAATTTTAAAGAAAACCCCCTATGAGCTTTGGAAAGGAAGAAAATCTAATATTGCATATTTTCATATTTTTGGTTGCCGATGTTTTGTATTTAACAATGGTAAAGAAAGACTTGAAAAATTTGATGCAAAATCTGATGAAGTAATTTTTCTTGGTTACTCCTCCTCTAGTAAAGCTTTTAGGGTTTTTAACAAAACAACTTTAGTAGTAGAGGAGTCAATACATGTTGTCTTTGATGAAACTAACGATCTTCCTTCAAGAAAAAATGAAGGTGTTGATGATGCAGATCCTCTTATAGAAGGAATGAAGGAGATCACTCTGAAAGATTCAATAATTCAAGATGATGAGGAACATGAAAACAAACAGAATGAGGGAGGTGAAGAACAACAAGAACAACCTCAAGGTACAAATGACCTACCCAAAAAATGGAGGTATGTTCACAATCACCCTAAGGAGCTGATTATTGGTGATCCTTCACAGGGTGTAAGAACTCGCTCTTCACTTAAAGATGCATTCAATCATTTTGCTTTTGTCTCTCATCTTGAACCTAAAACTATTGAAGAAGCTGAAAAAGATTATAATTGGATTAATGCAATGCAAGAGGAACTTAATCAATTTGAAAGAAATAATGTATGAACTTTAGTATCAAGACCTAAAAATTATTCAATAATTGACACAAAATGAGTTTTTAGGAATAACTCAGATGAACATGGAAATGTAATAAGAAATAAAGCAAGATTGGTTGCTAAAGGTTATAATCAAGAAGAAGGAATTGATTTTAATGAGACCTTTGTACCTGTTGTTAGACTAGAGGCAATTAGACTGCTACTTGCATATGCTTGCTTTATGAAATTTAAATTATTTCAAATGGATGTCAAAAGTGCCTTTTTGAATGGATATATTACTGAAGAAGTCTATGTAGAACAAACCCCAAATTTTGAAAATCATGTTTTTTTTAATCATATTTTTAAATTAAATAAAGCTCTATATGGTTTGAAACAAGCACCTAGGGCTTGGTATGAAAGGCTAAGCAAATTTTTACTTAATAATGGTTTTTCAAGAGGCAATGTAGACACAACTCTTTTCATTAAAAAAAATCAAGATGATATATTAGTTATACAAATATATATTGATGACATTATCTTTGGATCTACTAATGAATCTCTCTGTCAAGATTTTGCAAAGCTCATGCAGGAGGAGTTTGAGATGAGCATGATGGGAGAACTTACATTCTTCCTCGGACTCCAAATCAAACAAACAAAGGAAGGAATCTCCATCACCCAAAGCAAGTACACAAGGGAATTACTTAAAAGATTTGGAATAGAGAACTCCAAAGTAATTGGCACACCCATGAGCCCTTCATGTAAGCTTGACAAGGATGAAGAAGGTAAAAGTGTAGACTTAAAATATTATAGAGGTATGATTGACTCTCTACTATATTTAACTGCTAGCAGATCTGATATTATGTTTAGTGTTTGTCTTTGTTCTCAATTTCAATCTAATCCTAAAGAATCTCACTTGAATGCTGTTAAAAGAATCCATAGATATTTGAATGGTACCCAAACTCTAGGATTATGGTACTCTAAGGACTCATTAATTGATTTAATAGGATATTCAGATGCTGATTTTGCTGGATGTAGATTAGACAAAAAAAGTACTAGTGGAACTTGCCAATTTCTTGGAGTTAATCTAATCTTCTGGTTTAGCAAGAAACAAAATTCGGTAGCACTGTCTACGGTCGAGGCCGAATACATTGCACCCGAAAGTTATTATGCTCAAATCTTATGGATTAAGCAACAACTCGAAGATTTTGGTATCAAACTTAATGAAACTCCCATAAAATGTGATAACACTAGTGCTATAAATCTTACTAAAAATCTAATTCAGGATTCTAGATCCAAACATATTGAAATCAGGCATCATTTCATAAAAGAACATGTTCAAAATAAAGATATAATTCTTGACTATGTTTGTACTGAAAAATAATTAGCCGACATCTTTACAAATGCCCTAAGTGAAGATAGATTCTGTGAAATTAGGAGAGAACTAGGAATCCTTAATCCATCTGCTTAAATGTCTCTCTAATCCCAAGGGATCAATGAAAAACTCCTTGAACTTAATTCTCACCATTTTTCTTGGGCTTAAAAGCTCAAAATTATTATTCTCGTAATTGATCATTAAGTAAATATCCTTCTCCTAAAGTTTTGAATTTTTTGAAAATTGTCTCATCATTTTTCTGAGTTTCAATGTGCCATGAGTCGACCCTTAGGATCGACCCAAAGGCAAATTTGAAATTTTTTGGCTAAAATCCCACGGGCTCTTTCTTCTTGTTGAAAATCCATCCTTTGAGCCAACCCATTCCACCGTCTTCTTCCTCCCTCCAAGCCATAGGTTCTCTTTTCTTCTTCTCCAAACCCAAGTCCTTCCCCCAAGTCTCTTCTCCCATCACCCCTTACACCTCAAATCGACCCTTAGGAATCAAGTTCTTTCCCTTTTCCACCCTTGTTTGGAGCGGATAGAGCGTGCCCTAGATTCTACCCTTCTCTTCCAAATCGGGGTATCACTCCTCCAAAAATCCCTATCCTTCCACTAGAAACTCTTCATCTCACCCTCACATTTGCTCTCCCAAGCTCCGTGATAGTCTCATCAGTGCAAATGGCTCTAAAAATGAAGCTCCCACAAAGAAGGAAATCGGTCTGCGAGTTGGAAGAAAGCGTGCGCAGGAAGAGACAGGCAACCCAGACCTCATCAGCTTCAATCCCTACTCCGACATCTACTCCAGCTTCTTCTCGATCTCCATTAAGCCCCAGTAAGATTCTCTTATCTGATAGAAAGGTAGAACCCGGGAAAAATATAGATTTCAGATTTTTTGAAAAAGAGGAATTCTCTATCGGTTCAAAAATCAAAGATCAAGGTTGGAAATTCTACTGCTCACTTAAAAAAATTATCTATGTGGATTTGGTTAGAAAATTTTATCTGAACTTGAGCTATGGTAATGAAACAGTAAGATCCTGTACTTTTGGGAAAAATTCTTCATTTACCTTGTGAGGGATACTCAAACATGGAACTCCCAGTCAAGGAAGAAGGAATTAATGTGATTCTAGGAAGAACCTTCTCGGGAAGCCTAAACAAACTAGAGGCCAAGATCCTTTCCATTGAGATGAGGATACTATATCAAATGGTAACAAAGCTTTTCTTCCCTAGAAGTGGTAGACATGATCTCCTCTCAGGCCGAGACATCTGCATTATGTTTCATGTGATTACTCAAACCCCCTTGAACCTCCCAGCATTAATGATTGAGGCCATGAGAGAAACACTGAATAGATCCAAGGCACATCTGCCTTTCGGTATGGCCCTCACTTTGGTATTCAGGAGGTTTGGAGTTAGTTTTGAGGGGGAGACAGTAGCTAGGCTTTCTCACTCTGACACCATCAACCAACATACTCTGCACCGCATGGAATTTACTAGGACTGATGGTGGTTGGACTAAAGGAGTGGAAGAGAGAGCTAAGGATAGAGCTGAGGAAGAAGGACCATCTTCACCCCTCCATGATCTCAGGGCAGCATCTTCAGACATTCAGTTCGTTTCAGATCACGAGGCTAGCCCATCAGAGTCTACGAGGAGGCACACTCCAGTCCAGTAGCCAGACAGCAGAGTACTTCCCTCAGAGATCAGATTGGCTGATGACCAGATAGAGATGATCTCTCAGCGTGTGGCTTCCATACTTTCTCGACAGTTGGGCACTTTAGCTTTTGCACAGGGATCCACATCACTTGATGTATCTGATCAGACATTGATCCCTCACATCTCCACTGTCTTCCAGATGATTATAGATCAGTCAGCTCGTATCGAGCAGCTTGAGGGTTGTGTAGTGAGATTGACTGCTAGGGTATTCGACTTGTAGAGGCAAGTACTAGCTCTTGCCCATCCACATCCCACTTCGGACATCACTGAAGTCTCAGACCTATCTGCGGAGGCAGCCAGACTTAGAGGAGTCTTGGAGAGCGGATTTGACTTTCTGAGGAGAGAGATCAGAGGCTCTAGTGAGCATGCATCCACCCAGTTCACTGCACTACTTCAGTCTGTTTCAAGAGCCTTAAACCTTTTGGACACTATCAGACTATCACTTGCAGCACAGTCCATTGCTTCGCAGCCTTCAAGATCTTCTCACCCGCCTACTCGTGCCGGCACCTCCACTCGTGGCAGAGGCAGACGGGGTCGAGGTCGAGCCCTTGGTCGTGATCCTTCATCTCCTCACCCCATCTTCGATTCATCTGACTCTGATCCATCCAGTCATGATCTCTACTAGATCATGTATAGTTAGTCTTTTCTTTAGTTTTAGTCTAGGATCTATCTTTTGGGCCATGTAATGATGTTGACTGATTGACTTTTGTATTTTGGTATATGTATTGGAACAACTATGTAATCAGTCACTTTTTGATTATAAATATATACTCCTTGACTTTCAATGAATGACTTTCAAATTGAGTTGCTTTTAATTATGAGTATGCAAAATAACTCCTATCCATGATGTAAAATACTATGAATTGCAATATGGTATCCAATTGGTATATCTTTTATGTTTGCCATATTAAGGGGGAGTAAAACAATAAGCATTTAAGAAGCAAGCAATAAGCAAAAGGAAGAAAAAGAGTAAATATATTCAAAAAAGGGGGGACTAAAGAATCTCTATTGATGCTGTCAAAAAGGGAGAGAAATAATCAAATGAGCAAATGAGATATTTTCAAATGAGAAAATTTTCAAATTTTTGAATTGAGCAATTTTTAAATGAGCAAATTTTCAAATTTTTGAATTGAGCAATTTTTAAATGAGCAAATGAGAAAATTTTCAAAATGTTAAGCAATTGAGAAATAATCAACTGAGCAAATGAGATATTTTCAAAATGTTAAGCAAATGAGCAAATTTTCAAATTGTTAAGCAATAAGCAAATTGTTAGGCAAATGAGCAACACAAGCAAATGGGCACATGTGTCATGTGCCAAAGAATCAATCTCTTTTCAAGCAAATGCATTTATAAGTAATTTTCAAATTGGTAGCAAATTTTTCATTTATCTTCAAACTACCTATGATGCATTTCATTCCAATACATGGCTATAATATTTAAATGATGCATCTTCATAACTTTGTAATTCATGCTCAATGTTTTATATATACTTTTGCTCAAGTATTTTGTCATCATCAAAAAGGGAGAGATTATTGCTCCTTGAATTGATTTTGATAATTACAAAGTATTTGAAGGGGTTACTAATGATTTTTGCTTGAAAAAGACTTATTGCATTTCAGGGGCAAAATCATAATTTTACCAAATCCTGATTTGAATGCATCAAGTGCAAGAACAAAAGATTTGTGATCCATTAGTAAAAATTTTATAGTTTTTGGACATGTATTTTGAAAGATATTCATGATTGAAAATTTGAGTTGACCCCATGAGTCGACTCATGGCACAAAGAGCTGATTGGCACGTAGATTTTTTGGCTGGCACAGTCGGTGAGTCGACCCCATGGGTCGACCCCTAGGCATGAGTCGACCCATGAGTTGACCTCTGCTGTTTTTAGGCCAAAATTACAGAACCATTATTTTCTGCTGTTTTCCACAGAGGTCAACTCCATGAGTCGACCCATGAGCATGCGTCGACCCATGAGTCGACCCCTGTGACAGGAAAGTTCTGCAACGGCTAATTTTTAACCCATTTTAAGTACATTTAATGCTCATTTAATATGGTCTAATGGCTCTATTTCAGCTCAGATTGCTCTCCACCATTCCTTAAAGCTATAAAAGGAACAAAAAGGTGGGAATCATCAAGTAGAGGGATTTTTGAAAGAAGAGAGGTTTTTAAAAAGAGGATTTCAAGCATACTTTTCAGCCCTAAGCAAGAGCCCACTCAAAGCATTCAAGAAGCTTTTAATTCAAGCTCACCAACTCCTCAAGTGGTCATTCAAGTCTCCAACCACCTTGAGAAAATCAGAAAGAGGGTTCTTCTCTTTGAGTAAAGTATATTTCAAGCCTCATTCGCTCATTAAAGGAGCTTCTTGTATATTTTCTGTGCTATTGATTGTAATACTCTGTTTGAGTTATTATTTTTGTTTTGGAAGGGTTCCAAAATAGGAGAAGGTTGATCCGAACCGTGAATCAGAGTGTATTGGGTTGGCTTATACCCGAGAAATAAGTGGACTAGCTTGGGATAGCTAGAGTCGGAGTTTTCGACGAGTGTATTCAGGTTGAATACAAGTTAGTGGATTGGAATTCCCAAGTAGGAGCTTGGGGAGTGGATGTAGGTGCAAGGTTGGCACCGAACCACTATAAATCCTCTTATTTGTGTTGTGCCTAATTGCTTTTCTTTAGAACTTATTTATTTTCTTGCCTTCTTGCATTTAACCATTAGCCTTGAATCAACTATACTCTCCTTATTTATCTAGCTATTGTTAAACAATTTTCATAAAGTATAAGTTAAGTTTAAAATTTTTAGAAACCCAATTCACCCTCCCTCTTGGGTTGCATAGCTGGGCAACACATATTAAAATCAGGCATCATTTCATAAGAGAATATGTCCAAAATATAGACATAATTCTTGACTATATTTGTACTGAAAAATAATTAGCTGACATCTTTACCAAGGCTTTAAGTGAAGATAGATTTTGTGAAATTAGGAGAGAACTAGAAATTCTTGATCCATCTGCTTAAGTGTTTCTCTGATTTCAAGGTATCACTACCAAAAATCCTTTTAGCTTAATTCTCACCTTTTCTTTTGAGCTTAAAAGCTCAAAATTATCATTCTCATAATCAATTTTTGGGTAAACATCCTTCGCCTAATGTTTCAAGTTTTTTTTTTTTTGAAATTATTTCATCATTTTTTTGAATTTCTCTGTGCCATGAGTCGACCCCTAGGGTCGACCCTAGGATAAACTTGTAATATTGACTAAATCCTTCGAGCGCCTTCTTTTTGTTGGAAATCTCTCCTTGAGCCGACCCAACTCTCCGCTTTTATCCTTCCACCAAATCAAAAGTCCCCCTCTCTTCTTCCTCAAATCCAAGTTTTCCCTCAAGATTCCTCTCCCACCGTCTCTCACCCTCTAAATCGCCCTCTTGGAATCAAGTTTCTCCCCTTCTCCTTCATTTAGAGTGATTCGAGCTTACCCTAGATTCTACCCATTTTCTCCAAACCGAAATTCCACTTCTCCAAAATCCTTATCTTTCCACTAAAAACCCTTCATTTCTCCCTCACATTTGCTCTCCTAAGTTTCATGGTAGTCCTACCTGTGCAAATGGCTCCGAAGATGAAGTTTCCACAGAGGAGGAAATCAGTTTGTGGGTTGGAGGAAAGTGTGTGTCGAAAGAGACAAGCAACCAAGACCACTTCTGCTTCAAACCCTACTCCTGCTTCAGCTCTAGCTACAACCCGATCACCAATCAGTCCTAGTAAGGTACCCCTCTCTGATAGGAAGGTAGAGCCCAGCAAATATATTGATTTCAAATTTTTTAAAAAGGAAGGGTTCTCTATTGGATCAAAAATTAAGGACCAAGATTGGAAATTCTACTGCTCCCTAAAAGAAAATACTTATGTGGATCTTGTTAGAGAATTTTACCAGAATTTGAGATACAGCAATGAAACAGTAAAATCCACAGTGAAGGGAGTAGACATTAGCCTAGATCCTGTGCTTTTGGGAGAAATACTTCATTTACCTTGTAAGGGGTACACAAACATGGAACTCCCAAGTAAAGAGGAAGGAATAAATGTTATTCTAGGGAGAACCTTCACTGGAAGCCTGAACAAATTAGAGGCAAAGATTCTTTCCATTGAGATGAGACTGCTGCACTACATGGTAACTAAGTTATTTTTTCCTAGAAGTGGTAGACATGATCTTCTCTCTGGTCGGGATATCTGTATTATGTATCATGTTATTACTCAAACCCCCCTGAACCTCCTGGCATTGATGTTTGAGGCTATAAGAGAGACCTTGAATAGATCCAAGGCACACTTGCCTTTTGGTATGGCTCTCACTTTAGTATTTAGGAGGTTTAGAGTTAGCTTTGAGGGGGAGACAGTAGCTAGGCTATCTCACTCCGACACTATCAACCGCCATACTTTGCACCGCATAAGATTTTTCAAAACTGATGGTGGTTGGACAAAAAGTGTGGATGAGAGAGCTGAGGACAAAGCAGAGGAGGAAGGACCATCCTCACCCCTCCGTGATCACAAAGCAGCTTCACCAGATATTCAGTTTATTTCTGATCACGAGACTGGCCCATCAGAGTCTACGAGGAGACATGCTTCAGTTCAGCAGTCGGACAGTAGAGCACATCCTTCTGAGATCAGATTGGCTGATGATCAGATAGAGATGATATCTCAGCGTGTAGCTTCCATACTATCTCGTCAGATGGGCACTTTAGATTTTGCTCAGGGATCAACATCTCATGATGTATCTGATCAGACACTGATCTCCACATCTCCACTATTTTCCAGATGATTTTAGATCAGTCAGTACGCATTGAGGAGCTTGAGGGTTGTCTATTGAGACTGACTGGTAGTGTACTTGACTTGTAGGGGCAAGTGTTAGCTCTAGCCCATCCACAGCCACATGAGGACATCACTGAGGTCTCAGACCTATCTACGGAGGCAGCCAGACTACGAGGAGTCTTAGAGAGTGGTTTTGACTTTTCGAGGAGAGAGATTAGGAGCTCTAGTGAACATGCTTCAACTCAGTTCAGTGCCCTGATGCAATCTGTTTCGAGAGCTCTGAACCTTCTGGACACCATCAGACTCTCACTCATAGCTCAATCTTTTGCTTCTCAACCTTCAAGATCTTCTCACCCCTCCACTCATGCTGGCACCTCTACCTGTGGTAGAGGCAGACACGATCGAGGTCGAGCTCGTGGATATGATCCTTCATCTCCTCACCCCATCTCTGATTCATCAAACTCTGATCCCTCCAGCCATGATATCTATTAGATCCAGTGTAGTCTGTCCTTTCTTTAGTTTTTGTCTAGGATCTATCTTATGGGCCATGTAATGTAATGTTGACTGATTGACTCTTGGATAGTTTCTATCCATATCTTTTGTACTCTAAGTCAACACTTATGTATTGAAATATCTATGTATTCAGTCATCTTTTGGATATATATATATACACTTTAACTTTCAATGAATATCTCTGAATGTGATCAAATTGAATTACTTTTAAATTATGAAATACTTGAATAGCAATATCTTTTAAATGAGCAAATTGATATATCTTTTACAATTGCTATATTGAGGGAGAGTAAAACAATAAACAATAGAAACAAGCAATTAAAGAAAGGAGCTAAAGGGGTAAATTTGTGGTATCAATTGATGGAATAAAGAGAATACCAATTGATGCTGTCAAAAAGGGAGAATCTCAATTGATGCTGTCAAAAAGGGGGGGGTAAAGAATCAAAATTGAGATTGAGCAATAAGAGCAATAAAGATTGAACATTAAGCAATAAATCAAGATTGAGAAATAAGTAATAAAGAATGAGCAATGAGTAAATTGATAAGCAAATGGGCACATGTGTCATATGCCAAAGAATCAAAATCAGCTTTTTCTTTCTAGACAAATGCACTTACAAGTAAATTTCAAATTTATCTTTAAACTGCTTATGATGTATCTCATTCCAATACTTGGCTATAATATTTAAGTGACGCATCTTCATAAATTTGAAATTCATGTTCAATGCTTTATATATACTTTTGCTCAAGTGTTTTTTCATCATCAAAAAGGGAGAGATTGTTGCTCCTTGAATTGATTTTGATGATTACAAAGTATTTGAGGAGATTACTAATGATTTTGGCTTGGAAAAAGACTTATTGCATTTCAGGGATAAAATCATAATTTTATCAAGACCTGATTCAGAAGCCTCAAGAGCAAGAACAAAAGACGTGCAATTTATTGGAGAAAATTTTAATATTTTTAGAAGTATATTTTGTAAGAAAATTAGATTTCTATTTTTGAGTCGACCCCATGAGTCGACTCATGGCTTAAAGGGCTGAACGGCATGCAAAAATTTTGGCTGGTACACTCTATGAGTCGACCCCATAGATCGACCCCTTGGCATGAGTCGACCCTATGAGTCGATCTTTGTTGCTCTGCAGGTCAAAATTACAGAACAGTCATTTTTTACTCTTTTTCACAGAGGTCGACCCCATGAGTCGACCCATGAGCATGAGTCGACCCTATGAGTCGACCCCTATGATGGAAAATTTTCGCAACGACTAATTTTTAACTCGTTTCAATTGCATTTAATGCTCATTTAATGTGCTCTAATGGCTCTATTTCAGTCCAGATTACTCTCCATCATTATTTAAAGTTATATAAAGGGACTTAAAGGAGGGAATCAAGATAAGTAAGTGATTTTTGAAAAAGGTTCTTCAAGCATTCTTGTCAACCCTAAGTAAGAGCCCACTTAAAGAGTTCAAGAAGCTTTTAATTCAAGTTCACCAACTCCTCAAGTGCTCATTCAAGTCTCCAACCACCTTGAGAAAATCAGAAAGAGCTTCCTTCTAATTGTGTAAAGTATATTTAAAGCTTTATTCGCTCATTAAAGGAGCTTCATCTGTATTTTTGTACAATTAACTGTAATACTCTTTTTGAGTTATTGTTTTTATTTTGGAAGGATTCCAAAACGTGGGAAGGTTGATCCGAACCTTGAATCGGATTGTATTGGGTTGGCTTATATCCGAAAAATAAGTGGTCTAGCTTGGGATAGCTTGAGTCGGAGGTTTCGATGAGTGTATTCAGATTGAATACAGTTTAGTGGATTGGAATTCCCAAGTAGGAGCTTGGAGAGTGGATGTAGGTGCAAGGTTGGCACCGAACCACTATAAATCTTCTTGTTTGTGTTGTGCTTAATTGCTCTCATTTCAAACTTTTTTATTCTTTTGCATTCTAGCATCCAACTATTATCCTTGCATAAATTACACTCTCTATACTTATCTTGCTCATTGTTAAATAATCTTCATAGTTGTAAGTTAAGTTTAAATTTTTAAAAACCCAATTCACCGCCCCCCCCTCTTGGGTTGCATAGCTGGGCAACAATGGCCAAAAGGCCTACAGAAATAATATTTAATAAAAAACTTGGACAATAGTGACATTCACTCAGAATTACATTAAGAGAGTTGATTACAAGGTTCATGATTCCTAAAGCTAGAACTGGAACTTTGCTTCCATCTCCAACGTTCAGGAACCTCTCGCCTTCATCAAATCTCATTCTGACCTGCAGACCCTGCATCGAATTACAGATATGATAAGGGCTTCCGGTATCCAATACCCAGGCAATAGTATCACAAATAGAAAAGTTGTAAGGTATTATCATATAATTACTTTGCTTCTTCTTCAGCCTGTTTGGGTCTAGGGAGGCAATGTATAGAGGACAGTTCCTCTTCTAGTGCCCCTGCTTCTTGCAAAAGAAGTATTCTACTTGGTCTGATCGGGCTTGCACTTCTTGGTAAGTGAGATCAGTGGAAGGGATATGCCATTAACTCATCAGAGATCGAATCAATGCGAGTAGCTCCCAGTTAAAAATCACTGGTCAGATTGCCGAACTTACCTTAGACACCAACTGGTTCATTAGTTTTAATTTGATCAACTTAGTAAATAGGGTTCCACCACGTAGCCATGAATTAAGTCCATCTTGGTCTAGTTAAAGACATGGACCCATCAACTATAACTATTGGAGTTGAGTCTAGAGTGTCCTTGACCTAATCTAATTCAACTTTTGATTAGATTTGACCAATTACTCTAATTTAGTCTATTTCTTTAAGCTAACCTTAGGTCTAACCCAATTATGAACCTAATCCATCTAACCCATTGACCCACAAGTTTATGCAATTGTCTTAGGTCTTAATTCACAATTCTAGACCAACTAGACAACACTTAATTCTTTTAATTAAGTATTTAGGCTGATGGGTCAGGGTTTGGCATTTAAAAATTAATTTTTAAATTTAAAAAATTTTATTTTCTGTTCACCAAATGTGTTGACTCATTTCATAAACAGATCAGCATATTTTATAAACAGCAATCCTATTGCTAATTACATAACAGAAAATAACTCAATCAAAATAAATCATGAATATTCTTTTAGATCTAATCTAACATATTCATGATAAATTTTACTATTGAACCTTTACAATTAAGTCCTTTCACTGCTTCGTCTGTATGGAATATAATCGCTCGGCACCCCTACCATCATAGGAGAACCCCATCGAATGGGAGAAGAGGGCCTTTAAACCCTACTTTTCTCCTATGACCGGACGACCATGGCAACCAACCCAATTAGACTACTTGCTACTTGGATCAAGTATATCTAAATATACCAATTTCAAAATTTAAATTTCAAATTTTAAATTTTAAATTTCAAATTTTGAATTTCAAATTTCAAACAAATTTCAAATTTCAAATTTTAAATTTTTGAATTTTAAATTTTGAATTTTAAATTTGAAATTTCAAATTTAAAATTTCAAATAAATTTTAAATTTTAAATTTTAAATTTAAACTTTTAGATTACTACTTAATCTATGCATGCAAATATATATCATATTTTAGAACCCGCTCTAATACCATTTGAAGTGAATTTCAGTGTAGGGGTAAAACGATAATTTTAAAATTTTTTTAAAATTATAATTTAACAGTAAAAATTATTAATTAATCTAATTAATTAACATGTATTAACCCTATACAAAGATATAAATATGATATATATAGTATGCATTTAAATTTAAAATTTTAAATTCTACAGTAAATATTTTACTGTTATGTGTTCAGAACACATTACCTTCGTGTAGGTAGTCGATCGCTGCAGTCTGATCACCATCGAGAAGGTCTGATCATCGTAATGCAGCTACACAGTATGTCTGGCCTCCGTGGATCATCTATACGAAGCTTTCGATCTAATCGGCTCCTCACGAATGCTAGTTCGTTGCAGAAACCTTTCGATGGCCGATGCTGATCAAACTCTTTCGATCGGTGTCTATCGACTCCTTAAATTCTCCAGATCGTCAGCAAAAGAACTTGAAAGATTGATGAAGCTCTTCCTAAAGTTTGGTGGGCTCCCGACACTCGTAGCTCACCTTCTCACTTCCCGAACCCTAGGCAAAAACCCTAGGGTACTCATAAAAGAACCTTTGCACCCTTTCTGTTTCTTTTCTTTTCTCTTCTTTTCTTTTCTTTTTTTATGCAGAAGGCCTTTCTCATGCCACCCTTTCTCTCTTGGATCAGATATGCACATGCCCCACCTTCTCTCTCATTTTAAAATGGTGCAAGATCGCATCTTTTCAGCATTTTCACCGCGTGAGAGGATAAAGCTAGGTGGTTGCTCACTTGAATTCAAATCGAATTTGAATTCAAATGCCAACCAACCTATCCTTATCCACTCAAGGTGTGAGAAGAGAAGGGGTGTGGGTTCTTTGTGCATGGAGAGTTTACATGAGAAACTTTTTCTCGTGTAGAGCAAGTGGCGCACAAGTGGATAAGGTGGCGCATGGGATTAGTTGCTCATTCAAATTCAAACATCATTTGAATTTGAATGGCCAACTAATCAATCTTTATCCACTCAAATGGTGCACAAGGGAGGGGTGTGGGAAGGTTTCTGCATGGGAGAAAATTCACAAGAACTTGTTTCTCATGAATTCAAATAGGCACAGGTGGGTGAGGTGGTGCAGGGAGATAAGTCAAAGTGGTTTGAAATTTTAAACCAATCTAATTGAACCAACCATATTAAAATAAGTTAGGCACAGTTAGACTAAGTTAAACCCAACATAATTAGGCTTAATTAGGCTTAATAAAATCTTAATCAAATCAAGAATTGACTAAGCCCAACCCCTGATCAAATCAGGGACCAAAACACCTCGGCGATTAGGTCAACTCTTAACCTAATCGGGTCAAACCCAACTGAATTCAATTCAATTTGACTTGATCCAAAAATAATTACTCAATCAAATTGAGTTAATTAGCAATCAAATCACTAATTAAACCTCTCATAAATACTAAGTCCAAATCCCATGGGCAATCGGGCATCAAAGTCTATCTATATGAAACCTTGATCGACGAGTCCCAAACCAGTGGGACTCTTGACCCAGGTACCCAAAATGTGTGGAACTCATGATCAGAGAATCTTGATTCTCGATCACAAAGTCCTAGACACGTAGGACTCAGAGTCCCCAAGTAGTAGGACTCTTCGTCGAAGAGTCCCAGTCCAGTGGGACTCTTCACCAGCCATCAGATCAGATAGGAACCTCTAATGTGTGTGACCCCACAGGTTCGAACCTAAGCCGGTAGCATAGGAACCAATTTTTGTACTAATCGAAGTGACCCTCTAGCAATAGTACCCAATGTCCAGATAGGTTGAATAGTCACAATCGCAACATTCAGAACCTACGTGAATATGGTTACTGTATAATTCATCCCTTTTGACCCCTGTGTATAAGATGACTCAGGGTTAAACTGTCAACCCTGATCAGATCATCCGAATCATGCTCAACTCAAACAGCCTTGTGACTCCTCACTAGGACTACCCTGGCCAAGGTTTTGCTGAATTGAAACACGACTATACACAACTCCTGAACTGGAGTGGTCAATCCTATCTTGACACACGCACTGACAAGTCAAGTACTTGACTACACCCAGCAGCCTTCCATCACTGAATTAGAAATTCAGGTAGTCCAGTGCTTAAGTGCAGTGAGTTGTTTGCAAGTCACTGTGGCAGTCTCAGGTCGGAGGGACAGTTATACCCATATCCCATCGAAGCAAATTTTGACAGTAGAAAAAGCTCCGAAGTCAGTCACGTTCAGTGCAGATGTACCCTTACATCTCACCTGTATGCCATACCAGTGTCTCCACACTTCTTGGTTAAGAAGACAACCAACCCATATGGCACACAACGACCTATGCTTGATAAACATTGTTGTCCTTGGTAACAACGTATCATTTGGTCGCGAACAGGTTTAAGGACTAAACGACAAATCCTCCTTTGTCGAGTCTAAATAGTCCTAAGGACTTCACCACAACACAGGAGTTCATTAAAAGATAAAATAATTTGTGATGAAAAATACCAAAATAACTTTTATTAATTTATAATTCATATACTAATATAAAAAAGATCACAATCATCAATAGGCTGACGATTTGCTTTGGGATACTATTCCCAACAATCTCCCACTTGGCCTAAAGCCAATCGGTGTAGTATCTAATACCCATCTTCGACTTGAAGTCATCGAACTCCTTCACCGCAATGGCTTTAGTGAATGGGTCGGGTAGGTTCTCCTTCCCATCGATCTTCTGAAGGTCGACGTCATCTCTATCCATGATTTCTCGGATAAGATGGTAGCGGTGCAGAATATGTTTCATCTGCTGGTGTGCCTTCGATTTCTTTGCCTGAGCAATGGCTCCAAAGCTGTCACAGTAGAGCAGAACTGGACCAACAAGGGAGGGTGCTACTCCGAGCTCGGTGAGAAATTTTCTCAGCCACACCACTTCTTTGGCAGCATCTGATGCAGTGACATACTCTGCCTCGCAAACTGAATCAGCCACGGTGTGCTGCTTGAAACTCTTCCAGCAAATAGTCTCACCATTAAGGGTAAAAATAAATCCCGACATACTTTTGCTGTCATCATGATCAGACTTGAAACTGGAGTCTGTAAACCCCATAAGTCTCAAGTCCGATTCACCATAAACAAGCCACTGGTCTTTAGTATTTTTTAAATACTTTAGGATGGTTTTAACAACTTTCCAGTGATTTTCTCCTGGATCAGATTGGTATCTACTCACTACCCCTAATGAGTATGCCACATCTGGTCGTGTATATGTCATGGCGTACATGATAGTTCTCACTATCGAAGCATATGGAATTCTACCCATATGCTCTCTCTCTTGAGGTGTTGTCGGACAATTTCTTTTCGAGAGAGAAATTCCATGGCCTATCGGTAGATAGCTTTTCTTAAAATTCTCCATGCTGAACCTCTTCAGCATAGTATCAATGTACATGGATTGAGATAAGCCAAGCAACCTTTTAGATCTATCCCTATAGATCCTCATCCCTAGGATGTAGGAAGCTTCTCCCAGATCCTTCATGAAGAACTGTGACGATAGCCAAATCTTTATTCCTTGTAATGTTGGGACATCATTCTCAATTAAGAGAATATCATCCACATACAATACAAGAAATACCACTATTGGACCATTAGCCCACTTATAAATGCAGGGCTCTTCTCTATTCATAACGAAGCCATACATCTTGATCATCCTATCAAAACATATGTTCCAACTCTGGGATGCCTACTTAAGTCCATAAATAGACCTCTATAGCCTGCACACCTTAGACTCATCTATGGATGTGAACCCTTCAGGTTGTATTATATACACCTGTTCGTCCAGCTCTCCATTTAGAAAAGCTGTCTTCACATCCATCTGCCAGATTTCATAGTCCAGATGGGCAGTTATCGCAAGCATAATCCGAATGGATTTGAGCATTGCCATAGGAGAAAATATCTCGTCATAGTCTATACCATAACATTGATGATATCCTTTGGCAACCAAACGGGCTTTATAGGTCTCCACCTTTCTGTTTGCGCCCCTCTTCCTCTTGAAGACCCACTTACACCCTATGAATTTTACTTCTTGGGGTGGATTAACCAATGTCCACACATCGTTGACCTTCATGGACTCCATTTCAGATTTCATGGCCTCTAGCCATTTTTCAGAGTCAGATCTCTGCATTGCATCCATGTAGGTGATCAGATCCTCATCATTTTCATCAAGTTCGATAGGATCACCATCCCGGACCAAGAAACCATAATATCTATTCAGTTGACGTGGTACTCTATCAGACCGCCTTAAGGGTGCAAGAACAATGGGCTCCGGATCTGATCTAACCAAATCCGATTTAGGTTCAGCAACTTGTGTCAGTTTTTCCACCTGCCGAACTTCCTCAAGTTCAACCTTAGAGGCAACAGTCCCTTCACCAAGGAACTCCTTTTCCAAAAAGATTGCCTTAAGGCTGACAAACACCTTTTGCTCATCAGTTAGGTAGAAATAATATCCTTTGATCTCTTTTGGGTACCCTATGAAATAACACTTGTCAGATCTAGGTCCAAGCTTGTCCGTAATTAAACGTTTAACATAAGTCGGACAGCCCCAAACCCTAAGGTGCAAGAGTACTGGCTTATGTCCTATCGATATCTCATAAGGCGTTTTGGTTACAGACTTACTCGGAACCCTATTTGGAAGGTAACAAGCTGATTCGAGTGCATATCCCCAGAGAGAGATCGGCAGACCAGCAAACCCCATCATGGATCGAACCATATCCAACAAGGTCCGATTCCTCCTTTCAGACACACCATTATGCTGTGGTATTCCAAGAGGAGTCCACTGAGAGAGAATCTCATTCTCCCCAAGATATATTAGAAACTCATTGGAAAGATATTCACCTCCTCGATCAGATCGAAGAGTTTTAATACACTTTTCAATTTATTTTTCTACCTCATTTTGAAATAGTTTGAACATTTCAAACGACTCTGACTTATGCTTCATTAAGTAAACATACCCATACCTCGATAGGTCGTCTATGAAGGTTATGAAGTAGAAATATCCACTTCTTGTACTTGAGCTCATGGATCCACATACATCAGAATGTATCAAACCCAAGAGTTCACTGGCTCGCTCACCTTTTCCAGTAAAAGGTGATTTGGTCATCTTCCCAAGAAGACAGGACTCACAGGTTGGAAGTGATTCACAATCACCAACTTCAAGAATTTCTTCTTGAGCCAACCTGTTTATCCTATTCTTATTGATATGACCTAGCCTACAGTGCCATAGATAGACTTCTGACATATTATCCATTCTAGGGTGTTTACCAGAGGTTTGAACCATATTAACAGGCTGTGATAGTAAGTAAATTCTATTATTTAGTTATCCAACAAATATTATAACATCATTCAAAATGATATTGCAAATATTTCTTTTTATTAAAAATTCATAACTGTACATGGCCAAAAGGCCTACAGAAATAATATTTAATATAAAACTTGGACAATAGTAACATTCACTCAGAATTACATTACGAGAGTTGATTACTAGGTTCATGATTCCTAAAGCTAGAACTGAAACTTTACTTCCATCTCCAACGTTCAGGAACCTCTCACCTTCATCAAATCTCCTACTGACCTGCAGACCCTGCATCGAATTACAGATATGATCAGGGCTTCCGGTATCCAATACCCAGGCAGTAGTATCACAAATGAAAAAGTTGCAAGGTGTTATCATATAATTACCTTGCTTCTTCTTCGGCCTGTTCGGATCCAGGGAGGCAATGTATAGAGGACAGTTCCTCTTCCAGTGTCCCTGCTTCTTACAAAAGAAGCACTCCGCCTGGCTCTGGTCAAGCTTGCACTTCTTGGTCTGACCCTGTGCAGACGTCCCTGCATGCAGCTGCACCTTCTTATTCTTCTTCTTCTTGTTCTTCTTCCCTTTCTTAAAGGATCGACGATCAGAAGAAGACCCTCCCACAATATTCACTGACTCCTTATGGAGCTGGTGGTCCTTCTCAAAGTTCTGCAGCAACCCCAACAAGCCGTGGTAGTTCACTGCAGGTTTTGTCATCCAAAAATGAGTAAGGAAGGGGAGGAAGGACTTGGGCAAAGAATTAAGGATCACATCCTTACCGAGCTGCTCATGCAAGGAAAAACCCAGTTTACTTAGGTGCTCAATCATTTCAATCATGTACAGTACATGATCAGTGACTAAGGCCCCATCTCTCATACGAGCATTGAAAGTGGCATAACTAGTTTTGTGCCTTTCAATGTCGTCAGGCATGCCAAAGGAGTCATTCAACATTTGAAGCATCTCCTACGGCTAGGCATTCTCGAACCTGTGGCTGAACTCATCATTCATTGTCGCCAGTATTATGCACCAAACAGTGGTGCGCCACTTCTGGTAAGTATCTCAGACCGTCCCTCTAGTGTTCGGGGCTGGCTCCTCAGGTACCAGATCCGTTACTACATAAAGGATCCGCTCATGCTTAAGGATGATTTTCAATTTTTGATACCAGCTATTGAAATTAGGTCCCATGAGCTTGTCATTATCTAATAATGACAGAAGCGACAGGGTAGTGGCCATAGCTGCATAAAGAAAAACCAGACCTTTATTAGTACATAAATTATTAATACTAAAGACTTGGACTTTAGTCTAAAGTTTCTCCTAGTATTTTTACGAACTGGTAGCCTCAACTTTCAATTCGAGAAATTACTTTAATTCTTTGTAGGTACTAGAATCCACACAGACTACACACGAGCCCAACTTTGGCTGGTCAACCCATGTGCATCTATGGGTAGGTTCATAACTAGTTGTTTCTCTAAACAACTTCTAGTAATTGATTTTGCCCCAGAACCTAATCAGTAGGCTTTGGCCTCCACTGAAAAGATCTGGTTAGGTCCAACCATTAACATGACTTGATTTGGTGAATCTAACCAATAAATGATCAGGCCCGACTTTGGCCGGCCAACCTGACCACCATCAGAAAGACTCAACCAAATGATCATATTATGAATGATAATTCTATTAGTCAATAAGCACCAGGCCTTTGGGCCTCCAGTGATTATTAAACTAATGGACTCATTATCACTCACTTAATGGGAGGCTATGACTTAGTTATCACTATAACTTAATCATTTTTAGGGACCTAATAATTTTTGAAAATTTTATTAAAGGATAAAAAAGAAGAAATTAACCAGCCAATTTTAATCCTCCCACTGACTTCATCAAGTCAGATTAAAAAAAAAGATTTAATTAAAGCCGACATTAATAGCACCTAAATCAATCACACTGATTTACCTAATGACATGGGTGAGCCCTAATCACCAAGTGATCTAATCAAAACCTAACTCACCAGGTTGGCCAGGTAAGTGAGATCAGTGGAAGGGATATGTCATTAACTCGTCAGAGATCGAATCAATGCGAGTAGCTCCCAGTTAAAAACCACTGGTCAGACTGTCGAACTCACCTTAGACACCAACCGATTCATTAGTTTTAATTTGATCAACATAGTAAATAGGGTTCCACCATGTAGCCATGAATTAAGTCCATCTTGGTCTAGTTAAAGACATGGACCCATTCAACTACAATTATTGGAGTTGAGTCTAGAGTGTCCTTGACCTAATCTAATTCAACTTTTGATTAGATTTGATCAATTACTCTAATTTAGTCTATTTCTTTAAGCTAACCTTAGGTCTAACCCAATTATAGACCTAATCCATCTAACCCATTGACCCACAAGTTTATGCAATTGTCTTAGGTCTTAATTCACAATTCTAGACCAACTAGACAACACTTAATTCTTTTAATTAAGTATTTGGACTGATGTGTCAGGGTTTGATATTTCAAAAATAATTTTTAAATTTAAAAGGTTTTATTTTTTGTTCACCAAATGTGTTGACTCATTTCACAAACTGATTAGCACATTTCATAAACAGCAATCCTATTGCTAATTACATAACAAAAAATAACTCAATCAAAATAAATCATGAATATTTCTTTAAATATAATCTAATACATTCATGATAAATTTTACAAATGAACCTTTATAATTAAGTCCTTTCACTTCTTCGTCTGCTTGGGATATAATCGCTCGACACCCCTACCGCCATAGTAGAACCCCATCGAATGGGAGGAGAGGGCCTTTAAACTCTACTTTTCTTTTATGATCGGACAACCATGGCAACCAACCCAATTAGACTACTTGCTACTTGGATCAAGTATATCTAAATATACCAATTTCAAAATTTAAATTTCAAACTTCAAATTTTAAATTTTAAATTTTAAATTTCAAATTTTGAATTTTAAATTTTGAATTTTAAATTTAAAATTTTAAACAAATTTCAAATTTCAAATTTTAAATTTTTTAATTTCAAATTTTGAATTTTAAATTTTGAATTTTAAATTTGAAACAAATTTCAAATTTCAAAATTTTGAGGTGCGAAGAGTAAACTCTGCGGATAACGTGGCAGACCCACTGACTAAGCAGTTGAGCCAACCCAAAAATGGAAGTCCATCTTGAAAAGATTGGACTTAGATTTATGGCCAATTGGCTTTAGTCCAAGTAGGAGATTGTTAGATGTATGTCCTAGAAGCCAATGTGGCTGACATATTGTAATCAATTTAGGATATGATTTTGTACTTAATATATTGATATGATCAATAAAAGGGTAAAGTTTTTTTCATTCAAGTGTAATATGTCCTTGAATTATTCATGAAATTAGTTTCGATACATACTCTCAAGATGTTGAGAATTAGAGACATTTAATTTCGAAATGCTCCCGATCATAGGATCATTATGAGAATGGTGACAGATCTAGATAGACTGATGTACAAATTACTTTCTTCGAGATAGATGGGTCTCTAATCTACTGTATAGAGATATAGCACGATGAGTGTGGGTGGTTGTTAAAAAATAACTAGCACTGAGTGTGACCATATGAGAGAATACTTGAATTTATATTCAATCATCAGTGATTGTCTCAATGCTGTAGTTGTGTGTCTGATTCTTTGACTTAAGATGGTACTACTGCTCACAGTAAGGCTGTTGGAGTTTGATTGACACATTAACATGAGTCTCAATGAGTCCT
Source organism: Elaeis guineensis (assembly GCF_000442705.2). Classification (NCBI taxonomy): domain Eukaryota; kingdom Viridiplantae; phylum Streptophyta; class Magnoliopsida; order Arecales; family Arecaceae; genus Elaeis; species Elaeis guineensis. The sequence goes on along the minus strand of NC_026004.2, from coordinate 38,788,571 downwards.
TGTAGTAGATATTGATGACAATTGGTCCACTGTAGGAGTAAGATGTGCATCAAGATAGGATCTATCAATCTTGATGGAGAAGAGTAGTCCTATGAGATTTGAGAAGCTAAGTCCATGAATCTATGGCTACAGTAGAGTGATTGATGAAAAAAAATTTTCATAGACATCACATCTGGACTTGAGCTAATCAAATCTATCATATGATTGATGTTGAGGTTTGATAATTTATCCATTACTTACCATCTAGTCGGGACTCATGATAGAGAGACTGAATCACACGTTAACTATACCTAGAGATTTATTTCAATTCTACTAGGTTGCCACTATATACTGCTAGGTGTTATTGGTAGATTGTGAGAGCTCACTAGGATTGTTTCGAATCAACAATCCTTGCTGAGTTAGAGTGGAATTATTCCGATCTATTGAAAAGAGTTTCAATGATATAATGATAGAGATCATTGTATATCTGACTACCAAATAAAATTGAACCTATTGGGTTACACAATAAAGAGATTAGGCCTGGAATAAGAAATTGAGCTTATGAAGTGTCAATTGGGTTTAGAGAAACCTGTTGGATTTATGGTAACCTTGCTAGCATATGGTTGGACCCAATTTTTTTTTCGTTGGGATTACTTATTTAATACGTTAATGTTAGATGTGTGCCCTAGATGCTAGATTGGCTGAAACATTCCTGTACAAATCTAAGGGCACATTTATAATTTTGACTATAAATGAATAAAAGGGTTATTCTACTATCACATTGTGTACATTATGTCTGTGATACATCTTTTGAGTTAGTAGAAATGTTAATTCATATTTTTAAGAGTTAAAAATTTAAGGCATAAATTTACATAACTAACTCATAAATAGCTCTTGACCATAGGATCATCACAAGGATGGTGATCGATCCGAAAGGTTGGTGTACGATCGCTTCCTTAGGGTAGATGTTTCTTGAGTCTATGGTGTGGAGATATTGGAGTGACAGTACAGATATTCATTGAGAATGAGAGTACTGAGCGTGACCACCTCGAGCAGTTATAAGGAAGTCTACCTTCTCATCGATGACTAGCTCGATGTTGGGTTTGACGAGTTCACCTTAACCCTACTTCAGTCGGGACTCATGATAGAGGAACTCAATTACACAGATAGCTGCATCGAGAGGTTCGTCTTCAGTTCTGATATGTTGCCACTATATACTGTTAGGTGTCACTGATGGATTTTGGGAGCAATTAGAATGATCTTGATGATCGATTATTCTAATTGTATGAATCAGAAGAGTTCTGGTCCATCGAAAAGAGTTTCGATGATGTCGATGATGAGATCATGACATGTCTCATTACCATACAAAATTAAACCTAATTGGGTCATACTAACAAAAGTTAGGATCTAGATGTCATCAATTGGGCTAGCCCAATTGATTTGGATTAGATCCAATTAGGTTCAAGAAAATCGTGCTAGCACACGATTGAGCCTAACTTTCTCCTCATGTAATCTTTTCTATCTCGACTGAGCCAAATATGATTTGACTCACCCAGAGAACCTTGAGAAGGTTTCTCTCAGTCTAAATGAAGCTTGTCCAGCTCAGAAAAGTCTTGTCTTAATTCATGAGATAAATTTAAGACAACACCTGCTAATTCCTGTCACCTGCCATTTTTATTTTAGGACATCTATCAAATATTGACATATGGGTCTTAAACTCAAGGCCACTTGGCAAGAGCTCATTGGAGGATTTTTGTGGAGTGTCCACATGCCAAATCTACATTAAATTGGATGCCATAATCAGATTATGGCGTGAGCCCAATTGGATTAAGTGGGCACCCTAAGTGGATAAGGATGGAGAGTCTTGATCAACATGGACTAGTTGGCGCCAACCTTTCTTTGTGCTTATCCAAAGTTGGTGCCAAGTCTTGGAGAGAGAGTGGGGTTCTTATCTGATGTGATCAGATGACATCACTACATCAATCAAAATTTTTTTAGATTAAATAAAATTTTTTGATTGGTCGAATGATGTGGCACTGCGCAGCGTAGTAGGGTCTATATAAACCCTGTCTGCGCCTAGGGTTTTATGTTATTATGCCAAACCCATCAAAGCTGCCACCCCCTTTCCTCTTCTCCATGTCCCATCTGTAGCTCTCCCTTCCCTTTTCACGTCCTAGGAGTTGAACGTTCATCTGATGCAAGATCAAGGTGTGGTGACGCCTTGAACAGGAAGGCTGCAGGAGTTCTTCGACAAGCTGCTACTCCAACTTCAGGAAGACTTTTGAAGATATTCTTAATCAGATTTAGTTCTAATTTTTGGAGCAAAGATTCATGAAGAGAAGACAATCCAGGTCCTACCTAAGTGGATACTGGTAGAGGTCAAGCATTTGCATAGTTAAATCAGAACCTCAGGCTTGCTGCGATCATCTACAGGGTAATCAAATTATCCTTGAGGTATTTTTCTATTCCTCAAGTTTTAGATTTAATTTTAGATTAAATATTAAATAATAAGAATTAGATCTAATAAATCTTAGATATAAAATAAAATAGAATAATTTTTTTAAAAAAAATATTATGCCCTTTCGCCCCAGATCTCATTAGATCTGGAAGATCCTACAAGAAAAAAGACAGTTTTTCCTTCAACTGGTATCAGAACCAGGTTCATGGCTCAGTTTTAGATCTAATTTATATCTAATTTTAATTTTAATTTATCTAATATTAAAAAATTTTAGATGTCACATCAGATATGATAGGATCTAAAATTAAAATATTTAAAATTAAATCTGAGAAGATCTAACATGCATGAGATGCATGACTAGACTAGGAATAGTTTGATCTATGAATAGTCTTGTAAGTTTATATTTTAATGAGATTAAAATATAATTTAGATCTAATTTATTCTCTATTTTTGATGATATAAATATTATATTCAGATCAAAAATAAAAAATAAAAATTTGGATAATACATAAGTTTGATCTGTTGCATGCCTAGACTAGTTATAGAATTGTTCTAGTAACTGTCTAGAATAAATTTTATGATGAATAGTTTAATTTAAATTTTATTTTTTAGATATTATATATGATATATTAAATCTGAAAGCATATTAATTAGATAAATTTTTGATACATGAGATGTATGCAAAATATGTATTAGTTAGATCTTAAATTGTATATGTGATATATAAATTTAGATCTAACTAGTTTTGTAGTTAAATTTATATTTTTGATTAAGGTGTTCCTCATGGCCATCTGGTCATAAGAATAAAGTAGGGTTTAAAGGCCCTCTCCCATTCAATGGGTGTTCTTATGACGTGTAGGGGTGCTGCACGTTCATCCTTAATCAGAAATCAAAACTTACTTTTCTGCAAAATCTTAGATCCTAAAATCTTAGGATTTATTTTATATATTTTATTTATAAACCCAAGACTTAATTAATAAATTAAGCTTATGAAATTAAATTAGGTCTAAAATTAAAAATTCATATCTAAGTCATTTTTATAAAATTGGGTTCGGATTTGGGTAGCTCAATTAGGTCTAGTGATTGTTAAACCGAATCAACAGTTGGTTAGGTGGGATAATGAAAGCTAATAATTGACCAACCTAATAAGATTAAGTCTGGGTCAAGGTTGAATCATATTTAGATATGACTCGATCAAGTTAAGACCTAATTTGGCTCAGTGGTTAGAGCCTGGATTGTAGGCTAACCCAATTAGTTCTGGTTCGATAATTTGGTGTCTAAGGTAAGTTGGGCAAATGCGACCGATTGGTTTTTAATTGGGAGCTATTCGACTCGAATGCATTCTTATCAAGCTAATGGCATATCCCTTCCACCGATCTCACTTACCTGACCATATGTGTCGATCCAGTTCTGATTAGAAGTGGCTAACAATTCGAGCTAACCCATGCCACTAGGTTAGTCATAATTGTTATAACTATGTCAAGCTAAGTTTAAAGAGACCTAAATCAAATCTTCCTAAGAAAATATTAAGTCTAGATCTTCCACCATTGTGGATGTGTGGGCCCTTCTCGGAGTTGATTATTCTCGACTGAATACAGTGGCTCAATTGTACCGGAAAGATGCAACCATGTCCATTAAGCATTGGATGCTATGAATTATAGGATGGGTTGGGCTCAAAATTTTGGATACGGTGAGGGACCCAATCAGGAATCTAGTTCGTGCAAATGGTGGGTTTGACTTAACTAAGGATTGGAGCAATATTCCAGGCACAGTGAGCTTCATGAATTAGAGATCAAGTTTTGGGTGTATCATGATTAGAGAATCATTGGACAAGAGTTGTCCACTCATCGGTTGACCCATCACCAATAACTGTTAGGTGAGGTGATGAGCCAGTCAGTGAGACCGCACCATCCACTAGAAATCACTAATCACAGAGATTTTCATATCTCTATCTAGGGAGTGTAGGGATCTGAGAAAATAGTGGGAGCCTAATTTATTTAAAAATAAAACTTCTAAATAAATTGATTAAGTCTGATTATAAAATCTAACTAGAAACTTTTGACTCTCTACAGGAAACATGTCTGCCTCAAACCTCCTGACCAAAATACTAGACACCCACAGATTGACTGGACCAAATTTCAAGGACTGGTTGAGAAACTACAGAATTATTCTAGATTCCAAAAAATTGACCCATGTCTTAGACCAGGACCCACCTGCCATGCCAGCACGTCCGACTGCTGAACAGAGAGTGTCTCTGAAAAAGTGGATGGATGATGATAACAAAGCAAGGTACTATATGTTGGATACAATGTTTGATGACTTGCAGTGCCAACATGAGAATATTATGACTACCCATCAAATGTTGGCTCACCTACAAGAGTTGTTTGGTGAATAAAGTCGCGCAACCAAATATCAAATCTGCCAAAGACTTTTTAAGGCTAAAATGTGTGATGGGCAGTCAGTCCAAGATCATTGTTTGACAATGATCAAGGATCTTGAGGAGCTTAAGAAGCTCGATGTCATCTTAGACAAGGATTTTCAGACTGATGTGATCCTTCAGTCCTTGTCTGACGCATATGGTCAGTTCATCATCAACTTTCATATGCATAAGATGCAGTGTACCTTGGTCGAGTTAATGAATATGTTGGTTGCTACTGATCTTTCTATGAAGGGTTCAAAAAGCTCAGTTCTTACTATAGAGCGAATTTCTTCCAAGAGAAAGTCTTTTGAAAAGAAAAAGAAGTCTGCGAAGAAGTAGAAAGTGGATGGAAAGAAGAAGAAGACAGAATCAAAAAGGAAGGCTGCTGAAAAGAAAAAATATTTTCACTGTAATTCAGGTGGTCATTGGAAATGGAACTGTCCTCAGTACCTGGCCACCCTGAAGAACAAGAAGGATGGTCTTTCTGGAGGTATGCTCATTTTAGAATCTAATCTTATGATTTCTTCTGCATCCAGTTGGGTGCTTGACTCTGGTTCTAGTGCTCATTTGTGCACTTCTATGCAGGGTCTTGAGGAGAGCAGGAGGCTGAGGGATGGGGAGATGATCCTATGCATTGAAAATGGAGCAAGAGTTGCTGCTGTGGCTGTGGGAACCTACCCTCTGTGATTATCGTTAGGATTAGATTTAGTTGTTAGAGACTGTTATTATGTGCCTGCAGCAAGCAAGAATTTGATTTTTGTTTCATGTTTAGCACAAGAAGGCTATGTGATTAGCTTTCATAAGGACCATTGTAACATATTTTATGAAAATAATAAAGTTACAAATAATTTTTTTATTAATGGTCTCTATCAGTTACATATTGATGTATCTATATTTAATTTCGAGCAAAATATGAATGCCATGGGAATTAAAAGGCCTAGAGATAGTCTAAATGATAGGTATCTGTGGCATCTAAGGCTAGGTCATATAGCGGAAGACAGGATTAACAAATTGAAGAAATCCGGGCTATTGAGTCCGTTGACTTTCGAGTCATATCCAGTTTGTGAATCATACCTTCAAGGCAAAATGACCAAGCTTCCTTTTGTGGGACATGGGGAAAGGGCCACAGACCTACTTGCCCTAGTACATACGGATGTGTGCGGCCCATTTGATGTGCTGGCTAGAGGCAACTATGTCTACTTCATTATCTTTATCGATGATATGTCTAGGTACGGGTATGTATTTCTAATGAAATACAAGTCTGAAGCCTTTAAAAAGTTCAAAAAATTCAGGCATGAGGTAGAAAAACAAACAGAAAAGTCTATTAAGGTTCTTCGATCAGATCGAGGAGGTGAATACCTTAGTCGGGAGTTTCTAGACTATCTTAAGGATAATGGCATAGTCTCTCAATGGACTCCACCTGGAACGCCACAACTCAATGGGGTTTCAGAATGGAGAAACTGGATCCTATTAGATATGGTCCATTCCATGATGAGCTTCACAGACCTACTTGAGTTTCTTTGGGGATATTGTCTCATGACAGCAATATATGTATTGAATAGAGTTTCCTCTAAAATCGTTCCTACCACACCATATGAGATATGGCATAGTAAGAAATCAAGTCTGAGTCATCTCAAAATTTAGGGTTGTCCGACTCATGTCAAGAGACAGCAGGCGGACAAGTTAGAGTTCAGGTCTTTTAGAGCTCGGTTCATAGGATATCCTAAAAAGTCATTAGGATACTATTTCTATATTTCGGAAGATCATAATGTGATTGTAAATTGACATGCTATTTTTTTTGAAAAATAGTTTATTCAAGAAGGTGGCATCGAAAGAATAATTAAGCTCAAGGAGAATATCTCCCAAGAGCAACGAGCTAAAGAACCTGAGGAAACCAATCAATTAGAACCAGTCTTAACACAACCTCTTCCACCTCATAGATTGACTAGGGTTTTCCATCCTCCTGAAAGGTACTTAGGTACTATACAAGAGGAAGTAGAGGAAATGTTCCCCATGAGAAATGAGGCTCATGGTGATGACCCCAAGACCAATGATGAGGCGATATCAAATATTGACTCTGAGAAATGGTTAGAGGCAATGGGATCAGAAATTGACTCGATGCACTCAAATCAAGTCTGGATCTTGGTAGATCCACCTGAAGGTATTGTACCTATTAGGTGTAAATGGATCTTCAAGAGAAAGATAAGTGCAGATGAAAATGTGGAGACATTCAAGGCTAGGCTCATAGCGAAAGGTTATAGTCAGCACGAAGGCATTGACTATTAGGATACCTTCTAGCCCGTAGCCATGCTAAAATCTATCTGCACATTGCTTGCTATTGCAGTCTATTTCAATTATGAAATATGACAGATGGACGTGAAAATGATGTTCTTAAATGGATATCTTGAGGAAGATATCTATATGGAACAGTCGTTTGGTTTCACATCCAGTGTTGATGATCACAAGATCTACAAGCTACAAAGGTCCATTTATGGACTTAAGAAAGCATCTCGGAGCTGGAATACTCGTTTCAATGATGTGATCAAAATGTTTGATTTCATCAAGAATGAGGAGAAATCATGTGTATTCAAGAAGGTCAGTGGGAGTGCAGTTATCTTCCTCGTACTGTACGTTGATAACATCCTCTTAATTGGAAATGATATTTTCATGTTGACCTCAGTCAAAATATGGTTGTCTAAGGAGTTTTCTATAAAAGATCTAGGAGAAGCATTCTTTATACTGGGTATTAAGGTCTATAGAGATAGACCAAATAGGATGCTAGAACTTTCACAGAAGATGTACATAGAGGAGGTGCTAAAAAGATTTAGCATGAAAAACTTCAAAAAAGATTTAGTACCTTTTAGACATGGCATTCATCTCTCTAAGAAGATGTGCCTTAGCACACCTGAGGAGATTGAACGCATGAGCAAGATCCCTTATGCTTCGGTAGTAGGAAGCCTCATGTATGCCATGTTGTGTACACAACCTGATATAGCCCATGCTGTGAGTGTCACAAGCAGATATCAGTCAAATCCAGATGAAGAGCATTGGACTTCTGTGAAATGTATCCTTAAGTACTTGAGAAGGATAAAGGATATGTTTCTAGTCTTTGGGAATGGAGAACTTCAGGTTCAGAGATTTACAGACTCAGACTTCATGTCTGATATAGATGATCGAAAGTCGACATCTAAAAGTCTGCTCATTGGCAATGATGATGCAGTTAGCTGGAAGAGTTTCAAGTAGACAGTGATTGCTGATTCCACTATGGAGGTAGAGTATATTGCTGCATCGAAAGCAGCGAAGGAGGCATTCTGGTACAAAAAGTTTGCCACAGAGCTTGGAGTGATGCCATCGGATGCCATCCCTCCTTACTGTGACAATAATGGCGCCATAGCCCTAGCTAAGGAGACAAGATCTCACCAAAAATCCAAGCATATCGAACGACGATTCCATCTGATCCGTGATTACCTCAAAAAAGGTTATGTCAAGGTTAAGAGAGTCGACTCCACAAACAATGTGGCAAACCCACTGACAAAGCCATTAGGTCAGTAGAAGATCAAAGCCCACCTTGAGAAGATGGGACTTAGATATGTAGCCAGTTGGCATTAGGTCAAGTGGGAGTTTGTTAGATGTGTGCCCTAGATGTCAGATTGGCTGACACATTCTTTTGAGTTAGTAGGAATGTTAATTCACATTTTCATATTGTGTACATTATGTCTGTGATACATCCTTTGAGTTAGTAGGAATGTTAATTCACATTTTCAAGAGTTGAAAATTTAAGGCATGAATTTACATAACTAACTCATAAACAGCTCTTGATCATAGGATCATCATGAGGATGGTGATCGATCCGGAAGGTTAGTGTACGATCGCTTTCTTAAGATAGATGTGTCTTGAGTCTATGGTGTGGAGACATCGAAGTGAGAGTACAGATATTCATTGAGAACGAGAGTACTGAGCGTGACCACCTTGAACAGTCATAAAAAAGTCTACCTTCTTGTCGATGACTAGCTCGATGCTGCAGCTGTGTATCTAGTTCTTTGACCTGAGGTGCATCGATAGTTTACCTTGAGTGTGTTATAGTTTAACTACACCATAACTCAATCTCTTTGCCATTCGAAACCCTGAGGTATATGTTGGCTGTAGCATATTCATTGTAGGAACCAGATTGCACCAAGATGGGATCTATCAACCTCGGTAGATGAGAGGAGTAGTCCTATGATGATCGAAAGATCGAGTCCTTAAGCTCATGACCATGGTAGAGTGAAATAATGAAAAAGAGTTTTCCATTGGGGTTTTACATCAGACTCAGATCGATCGATTGATTCATATGACTGATGTTGGGTTTGACGAGTTCACCTTAACCCTAATTTAGTCGGGACTCATGATAGAGGAACTCAATCACACAGGTAGCTACATCGAGAGGTTCATCTTCAGTTCTGATAAGTTGCCACCATATATTGTTAGGTGTCACTGGTAGATTTTGGAAGCAAATAGAATGATCTTGATGATCGATCATTCTAATTGTATGAATCAGAAGAGTTCTGGTCTATCAAAAGGAGTTTCGATGATGTCGATGATGAGATCACGACATGTCTTATTATCATACAGAATTGAACCTAACTGGGTCACACTAACAAGGGTTAGGATCTGGATGTCATCAACTGGGCTAGCCCAATTGATTTGGATTAGATCCAATTAGGTTCAAGGAAATCATGCTAGCACACGATTGAGCCTAACTTTCTCTTCATGTAATCTTTTCTATCTTGACTGAGCCAAATATGATTTGACTCACCTAGAGAACCTTGAGAAGATTTCTCTCAATCTAAATAAATTTTTTTCATCTCAAAAAAGTCTTGTCTTAATTCATGAGATGAATTTAAGACAACACCTGCTAATTTCTGTCACCTGCCATTTTCATTTTAGGACATTTGTCAAATGTTGAATATGGATCTTAAACTGAAGGTCACTTGGCAAGAGCTCATTGGAAGATTTTTGTGGAGTGTCCATATGCCAAATCCACATTAAATTGGATGCCATAATCAGATTATGGTGTGAGCCCAATTGGATTAAATGGGTGCCCCAAGTGGATAAGGATGGAGAGTCTTGATCGACATGGACTAGTTGGTGCCAACCTTTCTTTGTGCTTATCCAAAGTTGGCACCAACTTTTAGAGAGAGGGTGGGGTTCTTATCTGATGTGATCAAATGACATCACTCCACCAATCAAAATTTTTTTGGATTAAATAGAATTTTTTGATTGGTCGAATGATGTGGCACTGCGCAGTGCAGCAGGGTCTATATAAACCCTGTCTGCACCTAGGGTTTTATGTGGTTGTGCGGAACCCATCAAAGCTGCCATCCCCTTTCCTCTTCTCCACATCCCATCTGTAGCTCTCCCTTCTCTCTTCACATCCTAGGAGTTGGACGTCCATCTGATGCAAGATCAAGGTGTGGTGATGCCTTGAACAAGAAGGCTGCAGGAGTTCTTCGACAAGCTACTACTCCAACTTTAGGAAGACTTTTGAAGATCTTTCTAATCAGATTTAGTTCTAATTTTTGGAGGAGAGATTTGCAAGGAGAAGATAATCCAGGTCTTGCTTAAGTGGATACTGGTAGAGGCCATACGATTGCATGGCTAAATCAGAATCTCAGGCTTGCTGCGATCATCTACAAGGTAATCAGATTACCCTTGAGGTATTTTTCTATTCCTCAAGTTTTAGATTTAATTTTAGATTAAATATTAGATAATAAGAATTAGATCTAATAGACCTTAGATCTGAAATAAAGTAAGATAATTTTTTTTAAAAAATATTCCACTCCATATCTCATTAGATCTGGAAGATCCTACAAGAAAAAAGGTAGTTTTTCCTTCAGTTAATTCTAACTTAATTACCTGCAAATCATCTACATGAATAAGATTTATGAGAGTTAAATTATTAGGTGTCTAAGATTATGGATCACATAAATTAAGAGTGCAAGTGCCTTATGAATCTCCTTGATAGTTATTCTGGGGCGCCACTTTGAATTGTTCAATTTGGGCATGTCCATTGATTAGAGGGCTTTTAGTTCTCATATGGAGAGTCTCTTGGGTACAAAATAGGGTGTCTAATTATGGGTGCAAGGGCTTCAATAGTTGATGCCTAATGGGCTTCCAAATGTAAGTTGGATAACTTAAGTTAATAGAAATCCTAATGCAAGTAGGACTTGTATTATATGAATCTTTGTGCCTATAAAAGGGAACCTCCTCTAAAGTCCCAAAATAATCAAAGCCAGCTCCTCTCCATACCCAAAGGAGCTCCCACACCCTCTCTTCCTTTATCTTTCTCTTCTCCTTAGGCGTCCCCATGCCATATAACTTGGGACGTACGTCCCAAGTTGTCTCACGCCCAAGGTGTTGGCATCCCACTTTTAGCTGGTTGCTGGTGTTTTGTTGCAAAAAAGAGCAAGGAGAAAGAGCTTAGAGAAGAGGAGAAGAAGAAGATTAAGGAGAAAGATCAAATGTTGATCGCGATCCAAGCTTCGTTCAAATTCAACAGGCTGAATTTTGGAGAATCAAACTTTAGATCTTAGAGGGCTGTTTCAGGCTAATCCTAAATGGATACTCATAGAGGCTGGATACTTGTGCTGCTAATAGAGAGTCTCATCTCTTTCAAATCCAGATTTGAAGAAAGAGATTGCGAAAAAGATATGTGATTTGATCACAATTTAAATTTTAGTATATATCAATTTTAGCATATGAAGTAGATCCATGTGGTTCTATATTTTTATATATACAAAATATAGATTAAAATAATATTAATCTTATTCTTCACTACAGTGTTTAGAAAATTAAAATTTTGAAATACATATGCATGCTTCAATCCCCAAATTTCAACATTCAAGAGTAGGTAACTGTTGCTCCTTGAATTGATTTTGATGATTACAAAGCATTTGAGGGGATTACTAATGATTTTGGCTTAAAAAAAGATTTATTATATTTCAGAGGCAAAATCATAATTTTATCAGACCTGATTCGGAAGCCTCAAGAGCAAGAACAAAAGATGTGTAATCTATTAGAGGCAATTTTAATATTTTTGGAAGTATATTTTATAAAAAAATTAGATTTATATTTTTGAGTCGATCCCATGAGTCGACTCATGGCTAAAAGGGCTGAACGGCATGCAAAATTTTTGACTGGCACACTCTGTGAGTCGACCCCATGAGTCGATCCCTTGACATGAGTCGACCCTATAAGTCGACCTCTGCTGCTCTGCAAGCCAAATTTACAAAACAGTCATTTTCTACTCTTTTCCATAGAGGTCGACCCCATGAGTCGACCCATGAGCATGAGTCGACCCCTGTGATGGAAAATTTCTGCAACGGCTAGTTTTTAACCCGTTTCGATTACATTTAATGCTCATTTAATATGCTCTAACGGCTCTATTTCAGCCCAGATTACTCTCCATCATTATTTGAAGTTATAAAAGGTACTTAAAGAAGAAAATCAAAGATAAGAAAGAGATTTGAAAGAAGATTTCAAGCATACATTTCAGCCCTAAGCAAAGAAGCCTCTTGAAGTTAAAGAAGCTTTTATTTTAAGTTCACCAATCCCTTAAGAGCTCATTCAAGTGTTCAACCACCTTGAGGGAAATCAGAAGAGCTTGCTTCTTATTGTGTAAAGTATATTTAAAGCTTTATTTGCTCATTAAAGGAGCTAAATTTGTATTTTCATGTGATTAACTCACATACCCTATTTTGTCTTGATATTTTATTTTGGAAGGGTTCCAAAATGTGAAAAGGTTAATCTGAACCTTGAATCGGATTGTATTGGGTTGGTTTGTATCCGAAAAATAAGTGTTCTAGCTTGAAATAGCTAGAGTCGGAGGTTTCGATGTTGTATTCGGGTTGAATACAGTTTAGTGGATTTGAATTTTCAAATAGGAGCTTGGGGAGTGGATGTAGGTGCAAGGTTGGCACTGAACCACTATAAATCTTCTTGTTTGTGTTGTGCTTACTTGCTCTCCTTTTAAATTTCTTTATCCTCTTGCATTCTTGCATCCAACTTTTATACCTTGCATAAATTACACTCTCCATACTTATCTTGCTCATTGTTAAATATTCTTCATAGTTGTAAGTTAAGTTTAAATTTTTCAAAAACCCAATTCACCCCCCCCCCTCTTGGATTGCATAGCTGGGCAACAAGTGGTATCAGAGCTTGGTGCTGTAGTCCTACTTTGATTTAACCATCAAAGAGCTAAAGATCTATGGCAACTCAAGTTGGCACTTCTCTAGCTGAGGGGCAGTCCACAAATCGACCTATACTTTTCAATGGGTCAAACTATATCTATTGAAAAGCTCGGATGAAAATCTTTATTTAAGCACTTGACTATGATATGTGGAGTATCATAGTAAACAGACCATATACACCCACTAAATTAATTGATGGTGTGGAATCAATCAAATCCGAAAAGGAATAGGATGAGGTTGATAAGAAAATGGCTCAACTAAATACTAAATCTATGAATATTTTGTATTGTGCTCTAGATGCTAATGAATTCAATCATATTTCAACATGCATGTCTGCTAAGGAAATATAGGATAGATTAGAAGTAACTCATGAAGGAACTAATCAGGTGAAGGAATCCAAAATTAACATGCTCGTGCATAAATATGAACTTTTTAAAATGGAGCATGATGAATCTATAACTGAAATATTTACTCATTTTACTGATATTATTAATGGTTTAAAAAGTTTTGGTAAGTTTTATTCTAACAGTGACCTCATGAGGAAGATTCTTAGATCTTTATCAAGGACTTGAGAGGCCAAAGTGATCGCAATCCAAGAAGTCAAAGATCTGAACATCCTACCTTTGGAAGAGCTTCTAGGATCGTTGATGACTCACAAGCTGAGCATGAAACAACATCAAGAAGAAGAGTCAAAGGAACAAGCCAACTTGTACCTTATGGCACATGAAAATGAGGTAAATATTAAAACTCCTATTGACTTTACCTTTGAAGAACTTCATGAAGCTTTTTATAATCTAATTGATGAACTAAAGAAGCTAGGGGTAAAGAACAAAGAATTCAAGTCAAGAAATCAATCTTTACTAAAAGAAATTGAGAGCATTTCAAATGAAAAATCTATCCTGTCTCAAGAAAATTTGAATTTAAAGAATGAGATTGCCAAGTTGAAACCAATGGTGGAAAAATTCACTTTAAGCTCAAATAAATTTCACATGATACTTGACAATCAAAAAGCTATTTATGATAAAGTCGGTCTTGGATATAACCCTTTAAAGAAACAAAAATTTTTAAAAAATATCTTTGTAAACTCATCATACAATAAATTTTCAAAAATAACTTGCTTTAAATGTGGTAGAGTAGGACACAAATCTTATTCATATTTTTCTAATAAATCTGAAAATTCCAATGTAAAAAAAATATGAGTTTCAAAAAGAACCATTATGACTAACCAAAAAAGACCCAAGAAAATTTGGGTACTAAAAGTCAATACTTGATTATTATGTATAGGTGTGTCTTGCATCCCAAGGAGCAAACCGAAGATGGTATCTTGATAGCGGGTGCTCAAGACACATGATTGGTGATGAATCCCAATTCATCACACTTGTTGCTAAAAATGGAAGGATGGTCACCTTTGGAGACAATGACAAAAAAAAGATCATCGGTATAGGTAACATTGGTATCACTCCCTCCAAGTATATTGAAAATATTTTATTAGTAGATAGTTTAAAACATAATTTGTTAAGTATCAGTCAATTTTGTGATAAAAGATACAAAGTCATTTTTGAATCTTCATAATTAAATCAAATCATTTAGATTTAAAAATTAGCATATATGATATGTTTAATTTAAGTTTAGGTCTAAAATTAGAATGATTAAAAATTTACATCAAACTGATATAAGGTTGTCCTGATATAGGGTTTATCCCCTATATTGTAAAGGTTGTCCTAGTTTGTGTGAATCGATTTTTGAAAAGATATTTTTAAAATATTTTAATCATTATTTTAGATTTAATTATATATATATTTGATATATGTAAATTTAGTTTTAGATCTAAAATTTGATGTATATATGATGCATTTTTATTTAAATCTGAAACTACATATATTTGATATATGAAACTAGTTTGTATTGTAACTAGTCCTATTAATGAAGGCATTAAATTTGTTGGGCATAGACATGCTAATGTTTATATGGTAGATTTGAATGATCTTTCCAAAATAAACATGCAATGCCTAGTAGCCTTGAATGCCAAGATTAATGAGACTAGTTGGCTTTAGCATCGTAGGATTACACATATTAGCATACATTCACTTTCAAAACTCATTAAGAAAGAATTGGTTATCGGTTTACCCAAATTGAACTTTGAAAAGGATAGAATTTGTGATGCATGCCAACTAGGTAAACAAACAAGAGTTTTATTCAAATCTAAAAATATTGTTTCAACTTCTAGGCCATTAGAACTATTGCACATAGATTTATTTGGACCTACTAGAACTACTAGTCTAGGTGGAAAATGATATGATTTTGTAATTATTGATGATTTCTCTCATTTTACATGGGTCTTCTTTTTGGCACATAAGGATGAAACTTTTCATGTTTTCTCTAAATTTTACCAAAAAGTCACAAATGAGAAAGATTTTTCAATTCAAAATATTCAAAATGATCATGGAACCGAATTTGAAAATTAAGATTTTAAAAAGTTTGGTGATGAAAAAAGAATTGGCCACAATTTTTCGGCACCTAGGATACCCCAACAAAATGGGGTAGTAGAAAAGAAAAATAGAACTCTTAAAGAAATAGCCTGTACCATGCTATATGAAAGCAACCTTCCAAGATACTTTTGGACGGAAGTAATTAACATGGCATGTTACATATTAAACTGTCCTTTAATTAGATAAATTTTAAAGAAAACTCCCTATGAGCTTTGGAAAAGAAGAAAACCAAACATTGCATATTTTCATATTTTTGGTTGCCGATGTTTTGTGTTAAACAATGGTAAAGAAAGACCAGAAAAATTTGATGCAAAATTTGATGAAGCAATTTTTCTTGCTTACTCCTCTTCTAGTAAAGCCTTTAGAGTTTTCAACAAAAGAACCTTAGTAGTATAGGAGTCAATACATATTGTCTTTGATGAAACTAACGATCTTCCTTCAAGGAAGAATGCAGGTATTGATGATGCAGATCCTCTTATAGAAGAGATGAAGGAGATCACTCTAAAAGATTCAACCATTCAAGATGATGAAGAATATGAAGACAAATGGGATGAAGAAGGTGAAGAACAACAAGAACAACCTTAAGGTACAAATGATCTACCCAAAGAATGGAGGTATGATCACAATCACCCCAAGGAACTAATCATTGGTGATCCTACACATGGTGTAAGAACTCATTCCTCACTTAGAGATACATTCAATCATTTTGCTTTTGTCTCTCATCTTGAACCTAAAACCATAGACGAAGTTGAAAAAGATCATAATTAGATTAATGCAATGCAAGAAGAACTTAATCAATTTGAAAGAAATAATGTATGGACTTTAGTATCAAGACTTAAAAATTATTCAATAATTGGCACAAAATGGGTATATAGAAATAAATTGGATGAACATAGAAATGTAATAAGAAATAAAGCAAGATTGGTTGCAAAAGGTTATAATCAAGAAGAAGGAATTGATTTTGATGAGACCTTTGCACCTGTTGCTAGATTAGAAGCAATTAGACTTCTACTTGTATATGCTTGCTTTATAAATTTTAAGTTATTTCAAATGGATGTCAAAAGTGCTTTTCTAAATAGATATATTGCTGAAGAAGATTATATAGAATAACCCCCAAGTTTTGAAAATCATGCTTTTCCTAATCATATTTTTAAGTTAAATAAAGCTCTATATGGTTTAAAATAAGCACCCAGGGCTTGGTATGAAAGGCTAAGCAAATTTCTACTTAATAATAATTTTTCAAGAGGAAATGTAGACACAACCCTTTTCATTAAAAGAAATCAAGATGATATATTAGTTATATAAATATATGTTGATGATATTATTTTTAGATCTACTAATGAAACTCTTTGTCAAGATTTTGCAAAGCTCATGCAGGGAGAGTTCGAGATGAGCATGATGGAAGAACTTACATTCTTCCTCAGACTCTAAATCAAACAAACAAAGGAAGAAATCTCCATCATCCAAAGCAAGTACACAAGAGAATTATTCAAAAGATTTGGAATAGAGAACTCTAAAGCAATTGGCACACCCATGAGCCCATCATATAAGCTTAACAAGGATGAAGAAGGTAAAAGTATAGACTTAAAATTTTATAGAGGCATGATTGGTTCTCTATTATATTTAACTTCTAGTAGACCTGATATTATATTTAGTATTTGTTTATGTGATCACTTTCAATCAAATCCAAAAGAATCACACTTGAATGCAGTTAAAAGAATCTTTAGATATTTAAATGGTACACAAACTCTAGGATTATGGTATTCTAAGGACTTATTAATTGACTTAATAGGATATTTAGATGCTGATTTTGCTGGATGTAGATTAGATAGAAAAAGTACTAGTAGAACTTATCAATTTCTTAGAGTTAACCTAATCTCTTGGTTTAGCAAGAAATAAAATTTGGTAGCACTGTCTACGGTCGAGGCCGAATACATTGTAGTCAGAAGTTGTTGTGCTCAAATCTTGTAGATTAAGCAACAACTCGAAGACTTTGGTATCAAACTCAATGAAACTCCCATAAGATGTGATAACACCAGTGCTATAAATCTCACTAAAAATCTAATTCAGCATTCTAGGTCAAAACATATTGAAATCAAACATCATTTCATAAGAGAACATGTCCAAAATAAAGACATAATTCTTGACTATGTTTGTACTGAAAAATAATTAGCTGACATCTTTACCAAGGCCCTAAGTGAAGATAGATTTTGTGAAATTAGGAGAGAACTAAAAATTCTTGATCCATCAGCTTAAGTATCTCTCTGATTCCAAGGTCTTAATGCCAAAAATTTATTTAGCTCAATTCTCATCTTTTCTTAAGAGCTCAAAATTCAAAATTATCATTCACATGATCAATTTTTTTTTGGGTAAACATCTTTCTCCTAATGTTTCAAATTTTTTCGAAATTGTTTCATCATTTTTTTGAATTTCTCTATGCCATGAGTTGTCCTTAGTGTAAACTTGTAATTATGACAAAATCTTTCGGGCACTCTCTTTTTGTTGAAATTTTTTCTTGAGCCGACCCAACTCTCCGCCTTCTTCCTTCCACCGAACCAAAGGTCTCCCTCTCTTCTTCCTTAAACCCAAGATTTCTCTCAAAATTCCTCTCCCACCGACTCTCACACTCCAAATCACCCACTTAGGAATCAAGTTCCTCCCCTTCTCCTTCTTCATTTGGAGCGATTCGAGCTTACCCTAGACTCTACCTGTCTTCTCCAAATTGGTACATCACTTCTCCAAAATCCTTATCTTTCCACAAAAAAACCCTTCATCTCTCCCTCATATTTGCTCTCCTAAGTTCCGTACTAGTCTTGCCTGTGCAAATGGCTCCCAAGATGAAGCTTCCACAGAGGAGGAAATCTGTTCGTGGGTTGGAGGAAAGTGTGCGTCGAAAGGGACTAGCAACCGAGACCACTTCTGCTTTAAACCCTACTCCTGGTTCAGCTTCAGCTTTAACCTGGTCACCAATCAGTCCTAGTAAGGTACCCCTCTCTGATAGAAAAGTAGAATCTGGAAAAAATATTGATTTCAGGTTTTTTAAAAAAGAAGGGTTCACCATTGGATCAAAGATTAAGGACCAAGAATAGAAATTTTACTGCTCCTTAAAAAAAAATACATATGTCAATCTTGTCAGAGAATTTTACCTAAATTTGGGGTACAGCAATGAAACAGTGAAGTCTATAGTGAAGGGTGTAGATATTAGCCTAGATCCTGTGCTTTTGGGGCAGATACTTCATTTACCATGTGAGGGGTATACCAACATGGAGCTCCCAGTTAAAGAGGAAGGAATAAATGTTATCCTAGGGAGAACCTTCACTGGAAGTCTGAACAAATTAGAGGCAAAGATTCTTTCTATTGAGATGAGACTGCTGCACCACATGGTAACCAAATTATTTTTTCCTAGAAGTGGTAGACATGATCTTCTTTCTGGTAGGGACATCTGTATTATGTACCATGTGATCACACAAACCCCCCTGAACCTCCCTGTATTGATGTTTGAGGCCATGAGAGAGACCTTGAATAGGTCCAAGGCACACTTGCCTTTTGGTATGGCTCTCACCTTAGTTTTTAGGAGGTTCAGAGTTAGTTTTGAGGGAGAGGCTGTAGCTAGACTATCCCACTCCGACACTATCAACCGCCACATATTGCACTGCATAGGATTTTCTAAAACTGATGGTGGTTGGATAAAAGGTGTGGAAGAGAGAGCTGAGGATAGAGCAGAGGAGGAAGGACCATCCTCACCCCTTCATGATCACAGAGCAGCATCACTAGATATTTAGTTTGTTTCTGATCACGAGGCTGGCTCGTCAGAGTCTGCGAGGAGACATACTTCAGTTCCACAGCCAGACAGCAGGGCACATCCTTCAGAGCTCAGATTGGCAGATGATCAGATTGAGATGATATCCCAGCGTGTAGCCTCCATTCTATCTCGACAGTTTGGTGCTTTAGTCTTTGCACAGGGATTGACATCTCAGGATGTATCTGATCAGACTTTGATCCCTCATATTTTTACTATTTTCCAGATGATTACTGATCAGTCGGTATGCATTGAGCAGCTTGAGGGTTCTATATTGAGACTGACTGGCAGAGTACTTGACTTGCAAGGGCAAGTGTTAGCTCTAGCCCATCTACAGCTGCATGAGAGCATCATAGAGGTCTCAGACCTATCTGCAGAGGTGCCAGACTTCGAGGAGTCTTAGAGAGTGATTTTGACTTCTTGAGGAGAGAGATCAGGGGCTTTAGTGAACATGCTTCTACTCAGTTCAGTACCCTGATGCAGTCTATCTCGAGAGCTTTGAATCTTCTGGACACCATCAGACTCTCACTCATAGCTCAGTCCATAGCTTCTCAGGCTTCAGGATCTTCTCACCCCTCTACACGTGCTGGCACCTCTACCTGTGGTGGAGGCAGATGCGGTCGAGGTCGAGCTCGTGGACATGATCCTACATCTCCTCACCCTATCTCTAATTCATCAGACTCCGATCCTTCCAGCCATGACATCTATTAGATCTAGTGTAGTCTGTGCTTTCTTTTGTTTTTGTCTAGGATCTATCTTGTGGGCTATGTAATGTGTTGACTGATTGACTCTTGGATAGTTTCTATCCATAAATTTTGTACTCTAAGTTGACTCATATGTATTGAAATACCTATGTATTCAGTCACTTTTTGAATATATATATATATACTTTGACCTTCAATGAATGTCTATGAATGTGATCAAATTGAATTGCTTTTAATTATGAGATATGAAAAATAACTTATATTTGTGTTGTGAAATACTATGAATTGCAATATCTTCTAAATGAGTAAATTGGTATATCTTTTACGTTTGCTATATTAAGGGGGAGTAAAACAATAAGCAATAGAGAAATAAGCAATCAAAGAAGGGGGCTAAAGAAGTAAAATTGATCCCATCAGAAAGGGAGAATAGAGAAAATATGTCTTTAAAAAGGAGAGTAGAGAATCTTAGTTGATGCTATCAAAAAGGAGTAGAGAATCAAAATCAAGATTAAGCAATAAGCAATAAATCAAGATTGAGCAATAAGCAATAAATCAAGATTGAGCAATAAGCAATAAAGAATAAGCAATAAGTAAATTATTAAGCAAATAGGCACATATGTCAAAGAATCAAAATTATCAGCTTTTTTTTCCCAAGCAAATGACTTATAAGCAAATTTCAAATTTTTAGGAAATTTTAAATTTATCTTCAAATTGCTTATGATGTATTTTGTTCAAATACTTGGCTATAATATTTAAGTGATGCATCTTCATAAATTTGAAATTCATATTCAATACTTTATATACGCTTTTGTTCAAGTATTTTGTCATCATAAAAAAGGGAGAGATTGTTGCTCCTTGAATTGATTTTGATGATTACAAAGCATTTGAAGGGATTACTAATGATTTTGACTTGGAAAAAGATTTATTATACTTCAAGGGCAAAATCATAATTTTATCAGACCTGATTCGGAAGCCTCAAGAGCAAGAACAAAAGATGTGTAATCTATTGGAGGCAATTTCAATATTTTTGGAAGTATATTTTGTAAGAAAATCAGGTTTATATTTTTGAGTCGACCCCATGAGTCGACTCATGGCTAAAAGGGCTGAATGGCATGCAAAATTTTTGGCTGGCACACTTTGTGAGTCGACCTCATAAGTCGACCCCTTGGCATGAGTCGACCCTATGAGTCGACCTCTGCTGCTCTGCAGGCCAAAATTACAGAACAGTCATTTTCTACTCTTTTCCACAGAGGTCGATCCCATGAGTCGACCTATGAGCATGAGTTGACCCTATGAGTCAACCCCTGTGATGGAAAATTTTCACAACGACTAATTTTTAATCTGTTTTGATTGTATTTAATACTCATTTAATGTGCTCTAACGGCTCTATTTCAGCCTAGATTACTCTTCACCATTATTTAAAGTTATAAAAGATACTTAAAGGAGGGAATCAAAGACAAGAAAGAGATTTGAAAGAAGATTTCAAGCATACATTTCAGCCCTAAGCAAAGAAGCCTCTTGAAGTTAAAGAAGCTTTTATTTCAAGTTCACCAACCCCTTAAGAGCTCATTCAAGTGTTCAACCACCTTGAGAAAAATCAGAAGAGCTTGCTTCTTATTGTGTAAAGTGTATTTAAAGCTTTATTTGCTCATTAAAGGAGCTAAATTTGTATTTTCGTGTGATTAACTCACATACCCTGTTTTGTCTTGATATTTTGTTTTGGAAGGATTTCAAAACGTGGAAAGGTTGATCCGAACCTTGAATCGGATTGTATTGAGTTGGCTTGTACCCAAAAAATAAGTGTTCTAGCTTGGAATAGCTAGAGTCGAAGGTTCCGACATTGTATTCGGGTTGATACAGTTTAGTAGATTTGAATTCCCAAATAGGAGCTTGGAGAGTGGATGTAGGTGCAAGGTTGGCACTGAACCACTATAAATCTTCTTGTTTGTGTTGTGCTTACTTGCTCTCCTTTTAAATTTCTTTATCCTCTTGCATTTTTGCATCCAACTTCTACACCTTGCATAAATTACACTCTCCATACTTATCTTACTCATTGTTAAATATTCTTCATAGTTGTAAGTTAAGTTTAAATTTTTCAAAAACCCAATTCACCCCCCTCCCTCTTGGGTTGCATAGTTGGACAACAGTAACTCTTTATCAATTGCATCTCATTGAACTCAACATAATTTTTGCCTCTAAAATACTTATAGCCTTGTAGATAGCACAACAAACTATAGTATTTTAGTTAAGTCGTATCCTTCAATCCTATATGGTCATATCTAAATAATACTATCCTTGTGGATAGCACAACAAGGTAGCACTACTGAAATATGCCATAAACATTACTTAGTCAACATCATATCAATCCCTATAGCAAGCCTTGTGGATAGCACAACAAACTCACTACAGTTTTTGACACACTCTATTGACTAAGTATGAGCTAAGTATCATTAGCTTTATTATGCACCAAGACAACATCAAATTAGTTCTCAAAGCAAGCCTTCTGGATAGCACAACAAGCCTACTATAGTTATTAACATAATACTAGCTTGGCATAAAGGAAGGCTTGAGTAGTGTTCTCAACACTTCGCTATTATGACTTAATATAATTAAATAAGGGATTTAGGTCTCAAGCACATCCAAAATATATATACATGTATCATATGCAAACTAAATTTTAATTCTAACTAGCAGCATGTAAGAGCATATATAAGAAATCTAATGGTTATGGACTTCTGAAAACTTATCTGAGCTATAGGATAGTTTATAGGTCTAACTCTAGGTGCATTCTAGATTGAACCATCACATGGTCAATCTTAATGCATCTTTGCTCTACAAATACCTGATAGTCTAGTCTTCATCTTTATGAAGACCACTATGAATGCTCGATCTTTATCTGAGAATAGAAAGTAATAATTTCTATCTATTCTCAAATAATTTTTTTCTATAATTTTACATTAATATGTAAAAGTCTCAATCAGCAATTGAAAACATAGAAAAGAAAGATTCAGCTGATAATACAATGCATCAAGAGCACCCAGCCCCTATTGCAATCCTTACAAATGCATTTATATAATCAACCAATAAGGAAGTATTCATGCATACATCCATCACATGGATGTACAATAGTCCATAACCACTCAACATGTATTTTATAACTATTATAAAATATGATAATTAACTACTCATATTATCTTAATTGTGATATCATTCATAAACATGTCAATGGAGATGTTTAAATATTCAAGCATAAGGCCCATATAGGATTTTTTATTTAGGTTCAACTCTTGACCCAATTTAATTTTATGTCAATCATTTGTCATCATTTTGAGTTATGTTGACCAATTCTTATCTTAACCCTAATCCAATTATGTTAGCATAGACTCGGTCAACCATGACTCAAATCCTAATTAAATTAGATAAATGACAATTTGATCAACCTAAAATAAACATAAGTTCTAATCAAATTAGAACTATGAATTTGATTTAATCTGTAATCATCAATTCTAATCATATTAGACTAATAAATTATAGTTATACAAATCTATCGATAAAAATTCTAATCCATGTCTGATGCATCCTTTCGTGACCAAATTTTTTCTGACTCCACACATACCTAGGACAACAACCAAAATGGAAGACTGACAGTGGTGAGTGCCTAATAACATGGTGGTCGGCCCTTGAATCTTTGGAGAATACATTAAATGCAAAAAAAATCCTAAGTCTTGGCAATGTATATCCAATGTACCATTCCAAGGCTCCGCGCATCCCATGCATTGGATTTATAATTTCATCGAAAATTAGATCATCTAACTTAAACTTGTCTCACAAGTTTAAAGACTATGAAATTTTATATCTAAGGTTTGATCATGGATTGATAATATTTTATCATTAACAAAAATACATCAAGAACATCAATTAAACATCATTCAGAAATTTTAATTTTGACATAATATGAACTGAATTTAATCCATATCACAATAATAACATGATATTTGATTGAGTCAATCAAGGGTGGCTTTGATATCACTGTTGGATTCTGATGATATACTAGAATATAAATTTCAAAAATTTTTATATGAATCAATAATTGAAAATAAGTTTCACAATTAAACTAGACTACTGGAACATAAAAGTCCTAAGAACACCTTGATGATTGCAATCAAAAAACATAAGCATATGTAACAAGAAGATATCAAAAGCCATATACCAATATGAAGATGATCATCTAGTAATCTTGAGACCTCCATAAGACTCCAAAGTAGAAGCCTTCCAATGGTGATCCACATGGGACTGATCAGGGTCCTTCTCAATTCGAAGTAGTGCTGCAGCCTTCTTCGCAAGTTCACTGTCATTGTCCTTCACAAGAACGGATTTCACCACCACTTGTATGCCTTCGAGACCTTCACTAGGATCATTCTAGGAATTATTTCCTAAATGATCTTATCACATAAATATCAAATTTAACATTCAACATATGAACAACCTGATTTTAGGACAAGCATCATATGCTTTTCTTTTTCCCTCATCCCTTCCTTTAGATTTTTCTTTCTCTCTTTTTCTTGTCTTTATCTCAGATTTTTTCTCTCTTTTTCTTCTCATTCTCATGCCTATGCTCAGCCCAATTTGGTATGTCCAACCTGATGTAGCACCCCCTTTTTTTAGGAAAGAAGGGGCAACACCATGGGACACCAACTCTTGGTATCCCTTATCTATTACAGTTGGTGTCCCTTATCCATTACACACCATAAATAAATTTTAGTGTGGAATGCAAGGGGATGGCATGGAATAAGAAGTGGTTTACTGTTTACTAGTAGAAGGACTCCTCCTCTGTGTGGAAAAAATATAATGCCAACTCTTGGTGCGTGGGAATAAAGGAAATTAGTGAAAACAAAGAGTCCAAGACAAGATAGACTCTTCCATTATCCATGCACATATGAAGGGGCGTCCCAATTATTTTTGGCATTCAAAATCCTTGCCAAAGAAGAACTCTTCCTTCTTTTCTGTGTCCCACATCCCAAGCCTCCATCCCATATCGCCAAAAACAAAGGGACGTGTGGAAACATGTAAGGAAATTAAAAGAAGTATGAAAGGACTCCTCTTCTTTAACGCCTAAATTAAATGGGCATGATATTTAATTGTGTGCATGTGGTGTTGGTGTGGAGGAGATTGATTTCACATGGAACTCTTCCATAAAAATCAGATAAGCCACCTATTTAATTATAGGTTCAAACCTAATCACATTAGGTCAAGGCAACAAGTCAAGGGTTAGCACAAACACCTTTGCACTTAACTTAATTGGAAACTTGGGTTAATTCATGTGCTAGCAATTCAATTAACCCATTAAATTTATAATAAATCCAAATAGATTAGATCAAGATTAAATTTTTATTGTGTATGACCTGTTAAGTTTCAAATCTAGCCAGCAGTGGATCCAAACTCTCGACGTAATCCTAATTCGATTAGATTAGGTCAAGTCAAGAGTCCCAATCAACTAGGATTCATTCTAATTAATTTTTAAATTAAACTCTTTTAATTTTAATGAGTCCACAAATCAAGATTGACATCTAGCAAAATATCATGACTATCCAAAAGATTTAAAATTTGATGAAAATATCAAAATTATCCTTTCATGGTGAGTTACCGTGCAATTCAATCCTTCAGTCACACAACATCCCAAATAGGCCATGGGCATGAAAATATGTCAAACCTAAATATCTATCCATATGTATCTGATGATGATGACTTGATTGATGAACTAATAAAAATTATTTCTACTATTCATCTCTACTTTAGTCAGAGACTCTCAAAGTCATCATCCTATGAGATCACATAGGATGTTCTCTCCTCCTACAAGGAATGATCGATTCTTTATTAACCATTCACAACCTTCATATACACTTCACCATACCTAGAATATCCCAGACATATCTCAAAGTGGCATGCTAGAGAATAAATCAAAGTAAGGATCCATGTACACAAGGTACCATGGTGATCTCAGGTCAAAAGATAACATGCACTACACCCACTAGAGAATCATCTGTCGACATGCTGTAAGACTCTATCAGATATTCTTTCTGTAGGTCAGTTCAGTGAACTCATTCTCTAATGAGCATTTACATCCTTGTATTAGTGTTGTTGAATTATGCCCTAGAAGCTAATTGTTGGCTGACATATTATATAATTCTTGGGCCTATACTTGTACTTATAATTTTTTATTATCAATAAAGAGCTTTTTTTTTAATTATATTTATGTGTCCATGATTTGTCTAAAAAATTAATAAAAATAACTTTTGTATATTCTTAAAGAGTTAAAAATTTGAGATATACATTAATTAGTGGTTAATTTTTAAATGCTCCCAATCAAAGGATCGTCACGGAGGATAGTGATCAATCCATTTGAGATCGATACATGATTCACCTCTCTTATGGGCAGATGAGTCTCAGATCTACGATGTAGAAATACTAGGGTGAAGGTGCAGGTGATTGTTAAAGAACAGCTTGCACTGAGCGTGACCAACACGAGAACCATATGGATGTCTACTCACTCGTCAGTGGTCTTCTCGATGCTGCAGTAGTGTGAGTGGTCCTTCAACCTGTGGTGTCATTGACTATTCACAGTGAGGCTATTGAGTTTGACCATATGTTCTCTTGGTCCCTAGCCATTTGGATCCTTACTGTGTGTGTTGGTTTCAGTAGGTTCAGGTTCACTGTTTGGAGTAGGATGCACCTAGATGGGATCTATCAATTTTGGTAGAAAAGGAAAAGTCCTATGTGATTTATGAGATTGAGTTCAGAAAGTCTTTGGCTAAAGTAAGTATGAATACTGAAAAAGAGTTTTCACAAGATTCACATATGAACTCGAGTCAAGTCAATTTAGCATATGACTGATGATGGAGTCTGACGAGCTCTCCATGACCTCCATCAAGTTGGAACTTACGATAAAAGGACTAAATCATATGATAATTATACTAAAAATTCATACTTTCATCCTACTAGATTATCACTATATACTGCTAAGTGTCACTGATGGATTGTGAGACTCATCGAGCGTCATCTTGATGATCGATGGCCCTCGAAGGGCAGAATTAGAAATATTTCAATCCATCGAAAAGAGTTTCGATGATATTATGATAGAGATCACAATATATCTCACTACCAGATAGAATAAAATCTATGGGGTCACATATTAAGAGATTTAATCTCTAATTTATAAATTGGGCTTATAAAGTTCTAATTGGATTAGGGTTTATTGAAATCCTATTCATGAGCACCATGCTAGCACATAGTTAAACCTAATTCTTCTCAGAACTTTGATTTGATCAAGTCCATAGCCTTGAACCTAACCTAAATTTATTTGAATTTAATTAAACTCTTAATTGTGAGCCCAAGAGGATCTGATTAAGTCAATTAGTTGGCATAATTATCCTAACATTATCTCTTCTTTATCTCTTAATTATCTCTAAGTATGCATATGGAATAGATGGAAGAATGTGTGGCGCATATTTTTTTTTGAAAATTATTGGGCACCATATCCTAGAGGAGCCCACCCCCTCTTATGTGTCATGACATGGAGGAGAGAGAGTGGGATCCATGTCCCATCTCTTTTGGCTACAGATCCCTTTGTGGTGTGCCAAGAGTTGACCCCCCAACCACCTGACATGTATTCCATAGATGCTTGTTGTACATACTTAAAATGGCTGATTAATTACCATTTATCTCTGATTTTATCTGGCATAAATCAAATTTAAAAGGTAGAGGATTCTTATGAGATAAGAATCTAACTTTTTAAGTTGATTGGGTTCCTAATATGTGTTAGGACAGTGTCTATATATAAAGGGTGGTCTCTAGGATTTCATAAAATGAATTTTTGATCAACAAAATTCTCTCTCTCTCCATCTCCACACCTCCTCTCATCATTTTCTTTCTTTCCACACCCAAAAGTTTGGTACTCTCTCTTCCACATGCCTAGAAGAAGTTCTGGTGACTTAAAGATTAAGGATCGAGGGAAGAAGAAGAAGGTTGCAGATCAAGGAGTTGATCTCGCAGTTAAGATCAAAGGAGTTGATCAAAGTCTTCAAGACCAATATTCTTCTTGAGAAGAAGAATCTCATATGAGAAGAACATGTTTGAGATTGATCTTGATAGATATCCATAGAGATCGGACACATGTGCGGCTCAACCTTCTACGAATCCGAGATCATCAATAGCGATGAATTTCTACCCACACAAAGGTAATGAGATCTGATCTCATAATTTTTTTTTAAATTTCAAATTGATAATATATGCTTTTCTTAAGCTTGGATAGGTTTAGATCTAGTATCTTGCATGTAGAGTTAAAGGGTTTAATCTGATTTATTTTTCACTATCTGTTTTTAAAATTTTAAAATCTATACATGCTGCCTACCTGATTTTTTAACAGTGGTATCAGTATCATAAATTTTAAAAAATATATATGATCTGATTTTTAGATTAGATCTAAAAGTTTTAATGATTTAAAATCAATTTTATGCTGATATAAGGTTATCCTGGTATAGAATTTACTCCCTATACTATAAAGGTTGTCCTAGCATAAGATTGATCGATTTTAAAAAAATTATTTTTGAAATAATTAAATTAAATTTTTTAGATATAAAAATTAATATATATGATATATTTAATTTATATTTAGATCTAAAATTAAAATGATTAAAAGCTCACATCAAACTGATATAAGATTGTCCTGATATAGGGTTTACCCCCTATATTGTAAAGGTTCTCCTAGTTTGATGTGAATCAATTTTTGAAAAGATATTTTTGAAATATTTTGATCATTATTTTAGATCTAGTTTTATATGTATTTGCTATGTATAAATTTAGTTTTAGATTTAAAATTAATGTATATGTGATGCATATTTGATTTTGATCTGAAACTACATATATTCGATATATGAAACTAGGTTTAAATCTGAAACAGTTTCAAGATCACAAGCTATTAATTGCATGCAATGAAATATAATCTAAAAATTATTTTTTAGATTTAAAATTATATTATTGCATGTGGGTATGGATTGAACAAATTAGGTCTAAGTGAACAAACTATAATTAGGGTTTAATTGATTAGATCAGGCTAGAACCTATTTTCGATTTTGAGTAGTTGATTGAACCTAATCGATGGATGATTAGGACTAGATTAAAGGGGCTCAAAGTTGACTTTACTTATAGTTGGTCACATCGATTCACATTTTGATGTGAGTTGATTAACTTAAGATTGAATTTGGCTCAGCGGTTCGGACCTATCTCAATAGGTTAATCTAATCGATTCTAATCGACTAATTTGGTATCTAAGGCAAGTATTTAAATGATGGTTATTTAATTAGTTTCATTGTCTGATCTGATCAATTTTGATTGGTGTCTAAGGAAAGCAACCGGGAGACCCCCACGCATCTTAACTTACGTAGCCATCTTGAGAGATTTAGTTTTGTGTTAGGTTACTGGTTGACTCGAGTTCACCCATACCAACTACGATAGTTAGACATATTGATGTGCTGACTTGATTTAATCAGTTGGATATCAGATCTGCTGATTTAGAAGAGATCTAAACCTAAATCTCCTCATTAAATATTATGTTTAGAGGTCTTCCATCATTATAGAGATGCGGGTACTTTTCTGGCATTGATCGTTCTCGGCTGGTTATAGTGTTTCGATTGTATCGGAAAGGTACAATCACTCTATTGATATTTGATATCCCAAGATAGAGATGGGGTTGGGCCCAATAACTATTAGATGAGGGTCCCAATGATGGCTTTGCACCCGCTGGTGAACGATGGGTCTGACTTAACTAAGGAATATACCAATAACTATTAGGTAAGGCCACAGGACTTAGAGACCAAGCCCACTGCATCTTGCTTAATGAAGTAATGGACAAAGTGTTGTCCGCTTATCAATCTGTACTCACCAATAACTGTTAGGTGAGGTGTGTATAGAATAATGGGACTGCAGCATCCACTTGAAATTGATCGCATATAGGTTTTCATTTTTCCACTTAAGGAGTGTGGGAGATTCGAGAAAATAGTGAGAGTCTTTGTTTGTTTTTAAAGTCCCTAGAACAAATATTTTTATAAGTACAAAATCTAGTTAGAAACTATTCTCTTTGCAGATAACCATGTCATGTTCAAACCTCTTTACCTGAATTCTTGATACAAATAAGTTGACCGACACTAATTACAAAGATTGGCTCCAGAATTTGAGAATTATTCTTAATTTCGAAAAACTCACCCATGTCCTCGATCAGGAAGTGCCTGCGTTGCCTCCTCGCCTATCTGCTAATCAATGAGCTGCACTTGAAAAGTGGATAGATGAAGATAACAAGGCGAAGTGCTGTATCTTAGCATCCATATCCAATGATCTTCAGTAACAGCTTGAAGATATAAGGACTGCCAAGGAGATACTGGTTCACTTACAAGAGTTGTATGGTAAACAGAGTCGCACGGCTCGCTTTGAGGTCTCCAAGAGACTTTTCAGAGTGAATATGCATGATGGGCAGGCCGTCAATGATCATTGTTTAACAATGATCAAGGACACAGAAGAGCTTCAGAAGCTCAAAATGAATATGGACAAGGAATTGCTGATGGATCTGATCCTCCAATCTCTTTTTGATTCATATGGATAGTTCATCATAAACTATCATATGAATAAGATTGATGCTACTTTGTCAGAGTTATTGAACATGCTGGTGACTATAGAGGATACCTTGAAAAGTTCAAGGGGCATAGTTCTGACTGTGGAGTAGGCTTCCTCCAAAAGAAAGTCTTCTTTCAAGAAGAAGAAAAAGCCTGCAAAGAAGCAAAAAAATGAGGTCAAGCCCAAGAAATAGGTTTCAAAGAAGGCTGATGATAAAGAAAAATATTTTTATTGCAATGTCGAAGGCCACTGGAGAAGGAACTGTCTGGCCTACCTGATGACTGTCAAAAGCAAGAAGAAAGATGGGCCTTCTGAAGGTACATCTGAGTTGCTTGTTATTGAAATTAATCTATCAGTTTTCTCTTCTTCTAGTTGGATTCTTAATTCTAGTTTAAGTGCTCATTTGTGCACTTCAATGCAGGGTTTTGAAGAAGTTAGGGGGCTGAGGGAAGGCAAGATCACTCTTTGAGTCGGCAATGGAGCAAAGGTTGCTGGTGTGACCTTCGGGACCTACCCTCTATGACTACTATTAGGATTTAGTTTGCTTTTAAAAGAATGTTTCTATGTACCTGTAGTCAGTAAAAATTTAATTTCTATCTCTATGCTGGCACAGGATAATTATAATTTTTATTGCAATAAAGATATGTGTTTTATTTATTTTGAAAATAAACTTGTGGCACATGCTTTCTTGATTGACAGTTATTACCATTTGTATATGGATGCAAGTGTAAACATTAACGAATAAATAGTGAATGCCATAGGGTCTAAGAGATCTAGAGATAGGATCAGCCAAAAGTATCTATGGCACCTTAGGCTAGGCCATATTAGAGAAGACAGACTCATCAAACTAGAGAAAGATGATCTTCTTCGACCATTGACTTTCGAGTCTTATCCAGTCTGTGAATCGTGTCTTCAAAAAAAAAATGATCAAGCTGTCCTTTGTGGGACAAAAAAAAAGGGCCACTGAGATATTAATCTTGGTACAGACTAACGTGTGTGATCCATTTGATGTACAAGCCAGGGGTGGCTATATCTACTTCATAACCTTTACTAATGATTATTTATGGTATGGGTTCGTGTATCTGATGTGTCAAAAGTCTAAAGCTTTTGAAAAGTTCATAGAATTCAGACATGAAGTAGAAAAATAGATCGAAAAATCCATAAAGATTCTTCGATCAGATCGAGGAGGAGAATATCATAGTGGAGAATTTCAGACCTATCTCAAGGACAATGTCATAGTCTCATAGTGGATACCTCCAGGGATGCCTCAACTCAACGGGATATCCGAAAAGAGAAATTAGACCCTATTAGATATGGCTGGTCCATGAAGAGCTTCACAGACCTTCTTGACTTTCTCTGGAAACATGCTTTGCTTTTTGTGATTCATCTCTTGAATCGAATTTCCTCCAATTCCATTCCTACCACACCATATGAATTATGGCATGGTAAGAAGCCAACTCTTGGATACCTCAAGATTTGAGGATGTTCAGCCCATGTCAAGCAATAGTAGGCAGACAAGTTAGAGGCTAGTCCCTTAGGGCTCATTTTATAGGGTATCTTAAGGAAACGATGGGATATTATTTCTATCTTTTTTAGGATCACAATGTGATTGTGAGCCGCCATGCCATCTTCTTAGAAAAAGAGTTTATCCAAGATGGAGATAGTGGGAGAAAGATTGAGCTCGAAGAAAAAGTTTCTGAAGAGCATCAAGTCCAAGGACCTGAACCGAATAATGAGCTAGTAGATGTGATACCTACTCCACCTCGTAAATCAAGTAGGGTCTTCCGTCCTCCTGAAAGATACTTAGGTATTCTTACAGAGAATTTAGAGGAAGCATTATTTGTGGGAGATAGGGATATTAGGAATGATTCCAAAATCTATGATGAGGCAATGTTAGATGTAGACTCTGAGAAATGGATGGATGCGATGAAGTCAGAAATTGACTCCATGCACTCTAACCAGATTTGGTCCTTAGTAGATCCATCTAAAAATATTGTACCTATTGGGTGTAAATGTATTTACAAAAGGATGATTGGGTCGGATGGTAAGATAGAGACCTATAAGGCAAAGCTAGTCGCGAAAGGTTATAGTCAACGTGAAGGCATCGACTATCATGAAATCTTTTCATTCGTAGTCATGCTGGAATCCATCCGTACTCTGCTTGCCATAGCAGCTTTTCATGATTATGAAATCTGGTAGATGAATTTGAAAACTGCCTTCCTAAATGGATATCTTGAGAAAGATATCTATATGAAGCAGCCTCTGGGTTTTATGTCCAGTGATAGTGATCACAAGATCTGCAAGCTGCAAAGATTCATATATGGACTCAAGCAAGCATCTTGAAGTTGGAACACTCCCTTCAATGATGTGATTAAAACATTGGATTTCATAAAAAATGAGGAGGAATCATGTGTACAAAAAGGTCAGTGGGAGGACTATCACATTTTTCATATTGTACATGGATGACATCCTTCTGATTGAGAATGATAGTCCCATGTTGATGTCGGTCAAAGTATGATTGTCGAAAGAGTTCATCATGAAAGACCTAGGAGAAGCTTCCTACATTCTTGGTATAAAGGTCTATAGAGATAGATTCAAGAAAATGATAGGACTCTCACAGCATATATACATAGAGGAGGTGCTAAAGAGGTTCAGCATGAAAAACTCCAAGAGGGGTCTTTTGCCCCTTGGACATGACATTCATCTCTCCAAAAAGATGTGCCTTGACACACCTGAGGAGATCCGACACATGAGCAAGATCCTTTATGTTTTGATAATAAGAAGTCTCATGTATACCATGTTATGTACATGCCCTGATATAGCACTTGCCGTGAGTGTCATGAGTAGATATCAGGCGAATCTAGGTGAAGAACATTGGATTGCTATTAAAAATATTTTTAAGTACTTTACTTGAGAAGGACTAAGGATTTGATGTTGATCTTTGGTGGAGGATCGGAGCTGAAAGTTGAGGGATACACCGATTCAGACTTTATGACTGATGTTGATGATAGAAAGTCTACATCAGGGTGTATCTTCTTGTGTAATGGTGGTGCGGTTAGTTGAAAGAGTTTCAAGTAGCCGATCATTGCAGATTCAACCAAGAAAGCCGAGTACATCATCACCTCTGAAGCTGCTAAGAAAGCTTTTTGGTTCAAGAAATTCGTTGCGGAGCTGGGTGTGATGCCATCAGATGCTATTGCACTACACTACGATAACAACGATGCCATAGCTCTCACTAAGGAGCCTAGATCTCACTAGAAGTCTAAGCACATAGAATGGTGATTTCACATCATATGCGAATACCTCAAGAAGAAGTTCGTCGAGATGCAGAGAGTCAACTCCATGCTAAATGTGGTGGACCCGTTGACCAAGCCTCTCAGCCAGTAGAAGACCGAAGCTCACCTTGAGAAGATGGGTCTTAGGTATATGGCCAATTGGCTTTAGGTCAAGTGGAAGTTTGTTGGATTTATACCCTAGAAGCCAATTGTTGGCTGACACATTATATAATTCTTAGACGTGTACTTATACTTATAATTTTTTATTTTCAATAAAGGGTTTTTTTTTCAATCATGTTTATATGTTCATGATTTATCCTAAAAATTAACAAAGATGATTTTTGTATATTCTTAAAGAGTAAAAAATTTGAGACATACATTAATTAGTGATTAATTTCTAAATTCTCCCGATCAAAGGATCATCACAGAGAACAATGATCAATCCATATGAGATTGATGCATGGCTCACCTTCCTTATCGGTAGATGAGTCTCAGGTCTGCGGTGTAGAGATACTAGGGTGAAGGTGCAAGTGGTTGTTAGAGAACAACTTGTGGAAAAATTCAGTGCAGGGGTAAAATGGTAATTTTAAAACTTTTTCAAAATCATGATTTTACAGTGGAAAAATATTAATTAATCTAATTAATTAACATAAATTTATCCTATACTAGGATCTAAATATGATATATAGCATGCATGCATTTAAATTTGAAATTCAAATTTGAACAATAAATACTTTATTGTAATGTGCTCAGAACACAATACCTTTGTGCAGATAGTAGATCACCACAATCAGATCACCATTGGGAGAGTCTGATCATCGTTATGCAGCCACATAGCATGTCTAGCCTCTGCGGATCATTCAAACGAAGCTCTCGATCTGATCGACTCCTCACGAGTGCTAGCTCGTTGTAGAGTCCTTTTGACGGTCGATGCTGATCGAACTCCTTCGATCGATATCTGTCGATTCTTCGGATGCTCTGGATCATCAATAGACATGCTTGAGAGGATGTTGAAGATCTTTTTGAGATTTTATGGGCTGACGACACTCGTAGCTCACTTTCTCACTTCTCAAACCCCAGGCTAAAACTCTAGGGAACTTACCGGAAACCTTGCACCCACTTTTCTTTCTTTTCTTTCCCTTTCTCTTGGAGGATATGGACTTCCTTCTCACGCACAAGACTTCTCACGCTCCAAAATTTTTCTTCAAAAATCTTCTTCTTGCATGCCCTACTCTTCTCTTCCTTTTATAACAACATCAAACATCTTATCCAAAAGAATAGATAAAGATGAGTAATTGCACATTTGAATTCAAATTAAATTTTGAATTCAAATGGACACCAACTCATCCCTTATCCACTAAAGGTATGAGGCATGGATTAAATTGTGTATGGAGTGATTTCATGAGAAACCTTTTCTCATATAATAAATGGGGTGTAAAAAAAGGGATAAGGTGCAAAGATTGATTGCCCATTCAAATTCAAACTTTATTTTGAATTTGAATGGCCAACCAATCATCCTTATCCATTCATATGGGACATAATGTGGGGCATGGAGAGGGCTTGGCGTGAGGAAATAATTCATGAGAAGTTTCTTCTCATGAATTCAAATGGGTGCAATGGAAGTGAGGTGGCGCATGGAGATTGGGTCAAGGTGGTTTCATTATTTAAACCAACCTAATTGAACCAAATAAGTTAGGTCCAATTAGACTAATTTAAACCCAACTTAATTAGGCTTAATTAGGCTCAATAAAATCCTAATCAAATCAGGAATTGACTAAGCCCAACCCCTGATCAAATCAAGGACCAAACCATCTCAACGATTAGATCAACTCTTAACCTAATCGGGTCAAACCCAACTGAATCCAATTCAATTGGACTTGATCCAAAAATAATTACTCAATCAAATTGAGTTAATTAGTGATCAAATTACTAATTAAATTTCTCATAAATATTGAGTCCAAATCTGATGGGCAATCGAGCATCAGAATTCATCGATATGTAACCCTGATCGAAAAGTCCTAACCAGTGGGACTCTTGACCCCGGTACCCATAATGTGTGGAACTCATGATCAGAGAATCCTGATTCTCGATCACTAAGTTCCAAACATGTAGGATTCTACATCAGCCATCAGATCAGATAGGAACCTCTAATGTGTATGATTTCGCAGGTTCGAACTTAAGTCGGTAGCACAGGAATCAATTTCTGTACTAATCGAAGTGACCATCTAGCAATGGTACCCGACGATCGGATAGGTCGAAGAGTCGCAATCGCAACACTCAGAACCTACATGAATATGGTTATTGTATAATTCATCCTTTTGACCCTTGTGTTTAGGATGACTCAGGGTTAAACTGTCAACCCTGATCAGATCATCCGATCGTGCTCAACTCAAATAGTCTTGTGACTCCTCACAAGGACTACCCTGGTCAAGGTTTTGCTAAATTGAAACATGACTGTACATAGCTCCTAAACTAGAGTGGTCAATCTCATCTTGACACACGCACCGACAAGTCAAGTACTTGACTACACCCAGCAGCCTTCTGTCACTGAATTAGAAATTTAGGTAGTCCAGTGCCTAAGTGCAGTGAGTTGCTTGCAAGTCACCGTGGTGGTCTCAGGTCGGAGGGACATTTATACCCATATTCCATCAGAGCAAATCTTGACAGCAAAAATAGCTTCGGAGTCGGTCACGTTCAGTACTGATGTACCCTTACATCTCACCTGTATGCCATACCAGTGTCTCCACACTCATTGGTTAAGAGGACAACCAACCTATATGGCACACAACAACCTATGCTTGATAAACGTTGTTGTCCTTGGTAACAACTTATCATTTGGTCGTGAACAGATTTAAGGACTAAACGATAAATCTTTCTTTGTCGAGTCTAAATAGTCCTAAGGACTTCACCACAACATAGGAGTTCATTAGAAGATGAAACATTTTGTGATGAAAAATATCAAAATAATTTTTATTAATTCATAATTCATGTACATATACAAAATGAGCACAACCATCAACAGACTGATGATTGACTTTGGGATACTATTCCCAACACAACTTGCATTGAACGTGACCAACACGAGAACCACATGGATGTCTACTCACTCATAAGTGGTCTTCTTGATGCTGCAGTAGTATGAGTGGTCCTTTGACTTGTGGTATCACTGGCTATTCACAGTGAGATTTTTGGATTTGACTACACATTTTTTTGATTCGTAGCCATTTG
This sequence comes from Elaeis guineensis, assembly GCF_000442705.2. NCBI lineage: Eukaryota > Viridiplantae > Streptophyta > Magnoliopsida > Arecales > Arecaceae > Elaeis > Elaeis guineensis. The sequence goes on along the minus strand of NC_026004.2, from coordinate 38,751,330 downwards.
GGTCCTTGCTGTATATGTTGGCTTCTGTTGCTCCTTAGATTGATTTTGATGATTACAAAGCAGTTGAAGGAGTACTAATGATTTTCACTTGAAAAAGACTTATTATTTTTCAGGGATAAAATTATAATTTTACCAAAATCCTAATTTGAAAGCATCAAATGATAGAACAAAAGATTTGTGATCCATTGGTGAAAATTTCATTATTTTTGGACTTGTATTTTGAAAGATATGCATGTTTGAAAATCATGGGTCGACCCATGAGTCAACTCATGACAATGAGTTGTTTGGCACGTAGATTTTTTGGCTTGGCACAACCTGTGAGTCGACCCATGAGTCGACCCCCAAGGCATGAGTCGACCCATGAGTCGACCCCTGCTATTTTTAGGCCAAAAATTACAGAACCTTATTTTCTGGTGTTCTTCCACAGAGGTCGACCCATGAGTTGACCCCCAGGCATGAGTCGACCCATGAGTCGACCCCCAGGCATGAGTCGACCCATGAGTCGACCCCTGTCACAGAATTTTTCCGCAACGGCTAATTTTTAACCCATTTTAAATGCTTTTAATGCTCATTTAATGTGGTCTAATGGCTCTTTTTCAGTCTAGAATATTTTTCACTATTTCTTAAAGCTATAAAAGGGACAAAAAGGTGAAAATCAACAAGAAGAAAAGAAGAAGAAAAAGAGAGAAGAATCAAGAAGAGAGATTTTGAAAAAGGGATTTCAAGCAAACTTTTCAGCTCTAAGCAAAAGCTCACTCAAAGCATTCAAGAAGCCTTTGATCCAAGCTCACCAACTCCTCAAGTGCACATTCTAGTCTCCAACCACCTTGAGGAAATCAAAAAGGGTCTTCTTCTTCTTGAGTAAAGAGTATTTAAAGTCTCATACGCTCATTAAAGGAGCTTTTTTTGTGCTATTCATTGTTATACTTTATTTGTGTTATTGTTTTTATTTTGGAAGGGTTCTAAAACAAGGGAAGGTTGATCCAAACCTTGAATCGGAGTGTATTGGGTTGGCTTGTACCTGAAAAATAAGTGGACTAGCTTGGGATAGCTAGAGTCGGAGTTTCTGACGTTTGTATTCGGGTTGAATACAAGATTAGTGGATTGGAATTCCCAAGTAGGAGCTTGGGGAGTGGATGTAGGTGCAAGGTTGGCACCGAACCACTATAAATCTTTTTATTTGTGGTGTGTCTAATTGCTCTTCTTTAACTCTTCATTATTCTCTTACATTCTTGCTCTTAGCCATTAGTCTTGATTTAATTTTACTCTCCATATTTATTTAGCTTTGTCAAACATTTCTCATAAGTCATAAGTTAAGCTTAAAATTTTTAGAAACCCAATTCACCCCTCCTCTTGGGTTGCATAGCTAGGCAACAAGTGGTATCAGAGCCCGGTGCTCTAGCCCTACTTTGATCTAAACAATCAAAGAGCCAAAGATCTATGGCAACTCAAGTCGGCACTTCTTTAGCTGAGGGGCAATCCACCAACCGACCTCCACTTTTCAATGGGTCTAATTACACCTATTGAAAAGCTCGGATGAAAATATTCATTCAAGCACTCGACTATGATATGTGGAGTATCATAGTGAACGGTCCTCACACACCCACTAAAATTATAGATGGAGTGGAATCAACCAAATCTTAGAAAGAATGGGATGAGGTTGATAAAAAAATGGCCCAATTAAATGCTAAAGCAATGAATGTTCTTTATTGTGCTCTTGATGCTAACGAATTTAATCAATTTCTACTTGCTCATCTGCTAAAGAAATATGGGATAGGTTAGAAGTAACCCATGAAGGAACCAATCAAGTAAAGGAGTCTAAAATCAACATGCTTGTGCATAAACATGAATTATTTAAATTGGAGCATGATGAGTCCATAACTGAAATGTTTACTCACTTTACTGATATTATAAATGATTTAAAGAGTCTTGGTAAGTCCTATACTAACAGTGAGCTTGTAAGAAAGATTCTCAGGTCCTTACTAAGAACTTGAGAAGCCAAAGTGACCGCCATCCAAGAAGCCAAGGACTTGAACATTCTACCCTTGGAAGAGCTTCTTAGATCATTGATGACTCATGAGCTAAGCATGAAGCAACATCAAGAGGAAGAAGTCAAAAAGAAAAGAACAATTGCCCTCAAATCCACAGCTCCACCAGATGAAGAAACTGATGACACTGAAGATGAAGAACAGGATGAAGAGATGGCACTCATTATCCGAAGATTCAAGAAATTTTTTAGAAAAAGGAAACAAGGGATGAGGAAGAGGCCATTCACAAAAGTGGAACAGAGCAAAGAAAAAGAGAAAGACCAACCTTTTATCTGCTACGAATGCAAGAAGCCGGGACACTTCAAATCCGAATGCCCACAACTGAAGAAGGGTCCCAAGAAGTACAAGAAGAAGGCCATTATGGCCACTTGGAGTGCGAGTGATGACTCAAGCTCCGAAGAGGAAAACTCGACTGAACAAGCTAACCTGTGCCTTATGGCACACGAAAGTGAGGTAATATCCGAAACTCCTAGTGACTTTACATTTGAAAAATTACATGAAGCTTTTTATGATTTAGTTGATGAATTAAAGAAACTAGGGATGAAGAACAAAGATCTAAAATTGAAAAGTCAATCTTTATTGAAATAAAATAAAAATATTTCAATTGAAAAATCTATCCTGCTTCAAGAAAATCAAAGTTTAAAGAATGAAATTGCCAAGTTAAAACCCTTAGTTGAAAAGTTCACCTTGAGTTCAAATAAACTTAATATGATTCTTGAAAATCAAAAAGCCGTGTATGATAAGGCTGGACTTGGCTATAACCCCTTGAAGAAACAAAAATATCTGAAAAATATTTATGTACACTCTTTAAGCAATAAGTCTTCTAATATTACTTGCTTCAAATGTGGTAGAATAGGACATAAGTCATACACTTGATTCTCTAACAAGTCTGCAAACTCAACTGTAAAGAAAATATAGGTTCCAAAAGGAACCATTATGACTAACCAAAAAGGACCCAAGAAAGCTTGGGTACCTAAAACAAAAACTTGACTTTTGCTTGCAGGTGTGTCTAGCATCCTAAGGAGGAAACAGGAAATGGTATCTTGACAGTGGATGCTCGAGACACATGACTGGTGATGAATCCCAATTCATCACTCTTGATGCTAAGGATGGAGGGATGGTCACCTTTGGAGACAATGGCAAAGGAAAGATCATCGGTATAGGTAATATTGGTATCACTCCCTCCAAATACATTGAAAATATTTTGTTAGTAGATGGTTTAAAGCATAATTTACTAAGCATTAGTCAATTTTGTGATAAAGGATATAAAGTTGTTTTTGAATCATCTGTTTGCATTATAACTAGTCCTATTAATGATGGCATTAAATTTATTGGACATAGACATGGTAATGTTTATATGGTAGATTTAAATGATTTAGCCAAAATAAATATGCAATGCCTAGTATCCTTGAATGCTAAAATTAATGAGACTAGTTGGCTTTGGCATTGCAGACTTGCACACATTAGCATGCATTCTCTTTCAAAATTAATTAAGAAAGAATTAGTTCTTGGTTTGCCAAAATTGAATTTTGAAAAGGATAGAATTTGTGATGCATGCCAACTAGGTAAACAAACAAGAGTTTCATTTAAATCCAAAAAGTTGTTTCAACCTCTAAACCCTTAGAGCTTTTGCATATGGACTTATATGGACCTACTAGAACCACTAGTCTAGGAGGAAAATGATATGGTTTTGTAATTATAGATGATTACTCTCATTTTACTTGGGTTTTCTTTTTGGCACACAAAGATGAAACTTTTCATATTTTCACTAAATTTTACCGAAAAGTCACTAATGAGAAAGGATTTTCAATTCAAAATATTCGAAGTGATTATGGTACTGAATTTGAAAATCAAAACTTTGAAAACTTTTGTGATGAAAAAAGAATTGGCCATAACTTCTCTGCTCCTAGGACACCCCAACAAAATGGGGTAGTAGAAAAGAAAAACAGAACCTTAGAAGAAATGGCCCGTACCATGCTATGTGAAAGCAACCTTCCAAGATATTTTTGAGCGAAAGCAATTAACACGGCATGTTACATTTTAAATCGTGCTTTGATTAGACAGATTTTAAAGAAAACCCCCTATGAGCTTTGGAAAGAAAGAAAACCTAATATTGCTTATTTTCATATTTTTGGTTGCCGATGTTTTGTGTTAAATAATGGTAAAGAAAGACTTGAAAAATTTGATGCAAAATCAGATGAAGCAATCTTTCTTGGTTACTCCTCCACTAGTAAAGCTTTTAGAGCTTTTAACAAAAGAACTTTAGTAGTAGAGGAGTCCATACATGTTGTCTTTGATGAATCTAACGATCTTCCTTCAAGGAAGAATGAAGGTGTTGATGATGCAGATCCTCTTATAGAAGGAATGAAGGAGATCACTCTGAAAGATTCAACAATTCAAGATGACAAGGAACATGAAGACAAACAGGATGAGGGAGGTGAAGAACATCAAGAACAACCTCAAGGTACAAATGACCTACCCAAAGAATGAAGGTATGTTCACAATCACCCTAAGGAGTTAATTATTGGTGATCCTATGCATGGGGTAAAAACTCGTTCTTCACTTAAAGATGTATTTAATCATTATGCTTTTGTCTCTCATCTCGAACCAAAAACTATTGAAGAAGCTGAAAATGATTATAATTAGATTAATGCAATGCAAGAGGAACTTAATCAATTTGAAAGAAATAATGTATGGACTTTAGTATCAAGACCTAAAAATTATTCAATAATTGGCACAAAGTGGGTCTTTAGGAACAAATTAGATGAACATGAAAATGTAATAAGAAATAAAGCAAGATTGATTGCTAAAGGTTATAATCAAGAAGAAGGAATTGATTTTGATGAGACCTTTGCACCTGTTGCTAGATTAAAGGCCATTAGACTTCTACTTGCATATGCTTGCTTTATGAAATTTAAATTATTTCAAATGGATGTCAAAAGTATATTTTTGAATGGATATATTGCTGAAGAAGTCTATATAGAACAACCCCCGATTTTGAAAATCATGCTTTTCCTAATCATATTTTTAAATTAAATAAAGCTCTATATGGATTAAAACAAGCACCTAGGGCTTGGTATGATAGGCTAAGCAAATTTTTACTAAATAATGATTTTACAAGAGGTAATGTAGACACAACCCTCTTTATTAAAAGAAATCAAAATGATATGTTAGTTATACAAATTTATGTTGATGACATTAATTTTGGGTCTACTAATGAATCTCTTTGTCAAGACTTTGCTAAGCTCATGCAGGGGGAGTTCGAGATGAGCATGATGGGAGAACTTACTTTCTTCCTCGGACTCCAAATCAAACAAACAAAGGAAGAAATCTCCATCACCCAAAGCAAGTACACCAAGGAATTACTCAAAAGATTTGGAATGGAGAACTCCAAAGCAATTGACACACCCATGAGCCCCTCATGTAAGCTTGACAAGGATGAAGAAGGTAAATGTGTAGACTTAAAATACTATAGAGGTATGATTGGATCTCTACTATATTTAACTGCAAGTAGGCCTGATATCATGTTTAGTGTTTGTTTGTGTGCTAGATTTCAATCTAATCCTAAAGAGTCTCACTTGAATGCTGTTAAAAGAATCCTTAGATATTTAAATGGTACTCAAACTCTAGGATTATGGTACTCTAAGAACTCATTAATTGACTTAATAGGATATTCAGATGCTGATTTTGCTGGATGTAGATTAGATAGAAAAAGCACTAGTGAAACTTGCCAATTTTTTGGAGTTAACCTAATCTCCTGGTTTAGCAAGAAACAAAATTCGATAGCACTGTCTACGGCTGAGGCTGAATACATTGCAGCCGAAGTTGTTGTGCTCAAATCTTGTGGATTAAGCAACAACTCGAAGACTTTGGTATCAAACTTAATGAAACACCCATAAGATGTGATAACACTAGTGCCATAAATCTTACTAAAAATCCAATTCAACATTCAAGGTCTAAACATATTGAAATAAGACATCATTTTATAAGAGAACATGTTCAAAACAAAGATATAATTTTTGACTATGTTTGCACTAAAAATCAATTAGCTGATATCTTTACAAAGGCCCTTAGTGAGGATAGATTCTGTGAAATTAGGAGAAATCTAGGAATTCTTGATCCATTTGCCTAAATGTTTCTCCAATTCCAAGGAATCGACGTCAAAATTTCTTTGAGCTCAATTTTCATCATCTCTCTTGGATCTAAAAGCTCAAGATTATCATTCTCACAACTTGTCATTGAGCAAAAATTCTTCTCCCAAAATTTTGAATTTTTTCGGAATTTATTCATATTTTTTCTGAAATTTTATGAATCATGAGTCGACCCCCTAGGGTCGACCCAATGGCATATTTGAAATTTTCGGCCATCATCCCACGGGTTCACTTCTTTTTTAACCAAAAGCCCGTTCATGAGCCGACCCCTCCTTCCTCGTCTTCCTCCCTCCACGACTCGTCGTCCTCATCTTCATTCTCTCCAAAACCAAGGATTTAGCCCAAGATCATTCTCCCATCACCTCTCCACCTCAAATCACTCCTTGGGAAAGGAGCTTTTCGCATCTTTCTCCCTTGATTGAAGCGGTTGGAGTGTGCCCTAGCTTCCACCGTTCTTCTCAGAATCATGATTTCTCTCCGCCAAAATCCCTTTCCACCTTCTAATAACCCTCCTTCTCCTCACCCATTTGATCTTTCGAGTCTCCTTGCTTGCTCTTGTGGTGAGAATGGCCCCAAAAATGAAACTCCCTCAAAGAAGAAAATCAGTCTGTGAGCTGGAAGAAGGCATCCGCAGGAAAAGGCAAGCTTCTCAGACCTCCTCTGCTCCCATTCCGGCTTCAGCGTCTGCACCAGGTCTCTCTCAGTCTCCTCTTAGCCCTAGCAAAATCTCTCTCTCTGACAGAAAGGTAGAAACCGGCAAGAATGTGGACTTCAGATTCTTTGAAAAAGAAGGTTTCTCCTTTGGGTCAAAGATCAAAAACCAAGGTTGGGGATTTTACTGTTCTCTCAAGGAAGTTACATATGTAGACTTGGTTAGAGAGTTTTATCTGAATCTGCACTATGGCAATGGAACAGTAACTTCTACTGTTAAGGGAATTGATATCTGCTTAGATCCTATTATTTTGGGAGAGATTCTGCATTTGCCCTGTGACGGATATTCTAACATGGAACTCCCAGTGAAGGAAGAAGGGATCAATGTAATTTTAGGAGAAATCTACTCGGGAAGTCTAAATAAATTAGAAGCCAAGATCTTGTCAATTGAAATAAGAATTCTACATCAATTAGTGACAAAGCTTTTCTTCCCAAGAAGTGGTAGACATGACCTCCTCTCTGGCCGAGATATATGTATAATATTTCATGTGATCACCCAAACCCCCTTAAACCTCCCTGCTTTAATGATTGAGGCCATGAGAGAAACACTGAATAGATCAAAGACACATCTGCCTTTTGGTATGGCCCTCACACTAGTATTCAGGAGGTTTGGAGTTAGCTTTGAGGGGGAGGCATCTGCTAGGCTTTCTCATGCTGACACCATCAACCAATACACTCTGCACCGCATGGGATTCACTAGGATTGATGGTGGTTGGATCAAAGGTACAGAAGAAAGAGCTGAGGAGAGAGCTGAGGACAGAGTTGAGGACAGAGCTGAGGAAGAAGGTCCCTCATCACCTCTCCATGACTTCAGGGCAGCATCTCCAGACATCCAGTTTGTTTCAGATCCAGAGGCTGGCCCTTCAGAGTCCACCAGGAGGCACATACCAGTTCAGCAGCCAGACAGCAGAGCACCTCCCTCAGAGTTTAGATTGGCTGATGATCAGATTGAGCAGATTTCTCAACGTGTGGCTTCCTTGCTTTCTCGTCAGTGGAGCACTTCTGCATTTGCACCGGGATCCACATCATTAGATGCATCTGATCAGACCTTGATCCCCCATATCTCCACTGTATTTCAGATGATCTCAGATCAGTCAGTTCGGATTCAGCAGCTCAAGGATTACATTTTGAGACTGACTGGGAGAGTACTTGACCTACAGGGGCAGGTATTAGCTCTGGCCCATCCTCAGCCACAGGAGTGCACTATTGAGGTCACAGACTTAACTGCGGAGGCTGGCAGACTCAGAGGTGTATTGGAGGGTGGATTTGATTTCTTGAGGAGAGAGATCAGAGGCTCTAGTGAGCATGCATCTACACAGTTCACTGCACTGCTTCAGTCTATTTCGAGAGCTCTGAACGTTCTTGATTCCATCAAGCTCTCTCTTACAGTCCAGTCTATGGCCTCTCAGCCTTCAGGATCATCTCGCCCGCCTACTTGTGCCAGCACCTCCACTCGTGGCAGAGGCAGATGGGGTAGAGGATGAGCTCTTGGTCGTGATCCATCATCTCCCCACCCCATCTCTGATACATCTGATTCTGATCCATAGAGTCATGAGTTCTACTAGATCCTTGTAGTTAGCCTTGTCTTTTGTTTCATTCTAGGATCTATCTTTTGGGCCATGTAATTATGTTAACTAGTTGACTTTTATATTATGGAATATGTATTGAAACAACTATGGTATCAATCATCTTTTAATTATATATCTACTCTTTGTAATGGTATCAATTATCTTTTGATTATACATCTTTTCTTTGTTGCTAATTCATATCTATGGTACTTAATGGCATATTTTGTTTTATGATTGCTGTATTCAGGGGGAGTAAACATTAATGATTAGCACAAGAAGTTTGAAGAAATAAAAAGAGAGAGAGAAAATGTATTCAAAAAAAGAGGGGGAGTTGACAATGTTTGATGATGTCAAAAAGGGGGAGAAATTAAAGAAAAATATCAAAAGCAAGATTGATAAAAGACTTAAAAATAAAATGAGTGGATTGGGAGAAATTAAAGAAAAGTATCAAACTTTAAAATTACTTCTTAGACATGCTCTGATACACTTAAAATTTGACATGCTCTGATATACTTTAAAATTAATTCTTAGACATGCATTGATACACTTAATTTTTAAACATGCTCTGATACCAAAATTAAATAATCAAATGAGAATGAGCGAATTTTCAAGATGTTAAGAAAATTGAAAAACAAGCAAATGAGATATTTTTAAACACGCAATTTTCAAATCCTAAGGTAAATTCTGCTTTGCTCTGATAACAAAAATAAATTTTCTGCTCTGATACCAGAATCACATAATCAAATGAGCAAATTTTCAAATCATTAAGCAATAGACAAATTGTTTATGCAAATGGGCACATGTATCACATGCCAAAAGAATCAATCTTCTTTTCAAGCAAATACACTTATAAGTTGGTAGTAAATTTCTTATTTATCTTCAAACTACCTATAATGCATTTCATTCCTTGAAATTCATGCTCATTGATTCATATATATGCTTTTGTTCAAATATTTTATCATCATCAAAAAGGGGGAGATTGTTGCTTCTTAGATTGATTTTGATGATTACAAAGCAGTTGAAGGAGTACTAATGATTTTCACTTGAAAAAGACTTATTACTTTTCAGGAGAAAAATTATAATTTTATCAAAACCCTGATTTGAAAGTATCAAATGATAGAACAAAAGATTTGTGATCCATTGGTGAAAATTTTATTATTTTTGGACTTGTATTTTGAAAGATAAGCATGTTTGAAAATCATGAGTCGACCCATGAGTCAACTCATGACAATGAGCTGTTTGGCACGCAGATTTTTTGGCTTGGCACAACCTGTGAGTCGACCCATGAGTCGACCCCCAAGGCATGAGTCGACCCATGAGTCGACCCCTGCTGTTTTTAGGCCAAAAATTATAGAACCTTATTTTCTGATGTTCTTCCACAGAGGTCGACCCATGAGTCGACCCCCAGGCATGAGTCGACCCATGAGTCGACCCCTGTGATGGGATTTTTCCGCAACGACTAGTTTTTAACTCATTTTAAATGCTTTTAATACTCATTTAATGTGGTCTAACGGCTCTTTTTCAGCCTAAAATATTTTTCACTATTTCTTAAAGCTATAAAAGAGACAAAAAGGTGGAAATCAACAAGAAGAAAAGAAGAAGAAAAAGAGAGAAGAATCAAGAAGAGAGATTTTGAAAAAGGGATTTCAAGCAAACTTTTCAGCTCTAAGCAAAAGTTCACTCAAAGCATTCAAGAAGCCTTTGATCCAAGCTCACCAACTTCTCAAGTGCACATTCTAGTCTCCAACAACCTTGAGGAAATCAAAAAGGGTCTTCTTCTTGAGTAAAGAGTATTTAAAGTCTCATACGCTCATTAAAGGAGCTTTTTTTGTGCTATTCATTGTTATACTTTATTTGTGTTATTGTTTTTGTTTTGGAAGGGTTCCAAAACAAGGGAAGGTTGATCCGAACCTTGAATCAGAGTGTATTGGATTGGTTTGTACCTGAGAAACAAGTGGACTAGCTTGGGATAGCTAGAGTCAGAGTTTCCGACGTTTGTATTCGGGTTGAATACAAGATTAGTGGATTGAAATTTCCAAGTAGGAGCTTGGGGAGTGGATGTAGGGCAAGGTTGGCACCGAACCACTATAAATCTTTTTGTTTGTGGTGTGTCTAATTGCTCTTCTTTAACTCTTCATTATTCTCTTGCATTCTTGCTCTTAGCCATTAGTCTTGATTTAATTTTACTCTCCATATTTATTTAGCTTTGTCAAACATTTCTCATAAGTCATAAGTTAAGCTTAAAATTTTTAGAAACCCAATTCACTCCCCCTCTTGGGTTGCATAGCTGGGCAACAGCTTCAGTAGGTTCAGATTCACTGTTTGAAGTTGGATACACCTAGATGGGATCTATCGATCTTGGTAGAAAAAAAGAAGTCCTATGCGATTTGTGAGACTGAGTTCAGAAAGCAAGTGTGAATACTGAAAAAGAATTTTCACGAGATTCATAAATAAACTCGATCGAGTCAATCTAGCATATGACTGACGATGGGATCTGACAAGCTCTCCATGACCTCCATCAAGTCGGGATTCATGATAGAAGAATTGAATCATACGATAACTGTACCTAAGAATTCATACTTTCATCCTACTGGGTTGCCACTATATATTGCTAGGTATCACTGGTAGATTGTGAGACTCATCGAGCATCATCTTGATGATCGATGGCCCTCGAAGGGTAGAATTAGAAATATTCTAATCCATCGAAATGAGTTACAATGATATTATGATAGGGATCATAATATATCCCACAACTAGGTAGAATGAAATCTATGGGGTCACATATTAAGAGATTTAATCTCGAATTTATCAATTGGGCTTGTTGGGTATAAAATAACCCCAGCCGAAGTTCGTAAGAGGCCAACCCTCCCAGGACTCTTCCGGTTTCTGACCTTGTGCGGCGTCTTTCTGAACTTCTCCGACCGTCCGAGCTTCCACATTACCATCCAGACTCCTCCAATAGTCGACCTTCCACGGTGTCCTCCGGACTCCTCCAACGGATGAACTCCTATCATACCCTCTAGACTTCTCCAATAATGAGCTCCTTCAGTTGTCTATCGGACTGCTCCAAATACTCTCTAGGCTTCACTATCAGTCGATTTTCTACAGTGATCGACTACTCTCCGAATTTTTTTCAAACTTACTCCTGTCACAATCAACTTTACTCCGAGCTTCTTCCAGACTTTGTCAATGTCCGGGCTTCTCCAGCAATAGGACTTTTACAGTAACCAGACTCCATCCAAGTTTCTACAGTGGTCGACTGTCTTCCGAATTTCATCCGAGCTTCAACAGTAAGTGAATTCTATCCGAACTTCTATTGCAAACAGACTTCAGCCGAGCTTCTGCAATAAGCGATCTCCACCCAAGCTTCCACGACAATCGATCTCCATCCGAGCTTCTATAGTAAATGACCTCCTTCCAAACTTCTGTAAGAATCGGACTCCGTTCGAACTTCTACAGCGGATGGATTCCAGATGAACTTCTACAACAGACGGGCTCCAGCAGTCGAATTTCTACAGTGACCGACTGTCTCCGATGTCTTTCATATCTCTCCAGCCATCAACCTTCAACAGTGCTAATTGGACTTCAACAATGCCGATCAGACCCCTCCAACGGACAAATTTCCTCTGAACTCCTCCAGCGGACGAACTTCCACAATGCCTTCCAAATTTTGCTATCGGTCAACTTTCTGTCGGATCCCTCATGCAACCGGACCACTCCAGCGGACAGTCTTCAGACAAGCTTCTACATCAGACAAATTCTAGATGGACTTCTCTAGCAATCAGACTCCAATCAGATTTCTCCAACAGAAAGTTTTCGTCCGGGCTTCTACAGCAGATGATTTCCATCTGCGGTATCAATGCTTAAGGCACGCAACAACAGTTAACCCGTCAGCAACCTCGAAAAAATCCAAGCTTCTCTTAGATTGCTGAGACATAGAGCTATTCTGCTCTACCAGACTGAAAGGAATATGCCCTACAAGCCAATCGAAATTTGTATTTTGATGGGTTTTCCTTATAATCTTTCAGACTTATGTATTGACTCTTTAAATAATAAAAGGCATTTTCATCATATGTTGCATCTTACTTTAGTAATAATTATGATGAACTCCATAAATCAGGAAAATGGGTTTAGGGTTATAATGAGATCATACCTATGAGACCTAAAATCCTAAAAATCCTGATTTAGAATATTCCTAGTCATAGGAGCATTGAGTAGGAGATCAATATTTCGGATAGATTAGCACTTTCTATGTATGCTCGATGGAGGGGGTGGCAGATCTCATATGCTACTTATGTGAGATACTAATACAAGAAAGTGGGTGCTCATTAGAGAATGAGTTCACTGAATTGATCTGACTTAAGAAACATCTTATGGAATTTACTTACCTGTCAAGAGATGTTTTCTTATAGTGGGAGTTGTGCATGTAATCCTTTGACCTGAGACTACAATAGAACCTTGTATACATGAATCCATATTTTTTGGATCATACTCATTCATGACTTAGTCATATACGGGGTGTTCTAGATATGGTAGAATGTGTATGGAGGTTGTGAGTAGGTCAACATGGAATCGATCACTCTTGGTAAGAGAAAATCGCATCCTACTTGTTCTGATCGATTGATGATTCAGGAAGCCTTTGATCAAAGCAAAATAAAAATTAAAAAGAGTTTCTAATATTTTATTAATTGAATCATCATATAAGATTGAGAGAAATATGAGTATAATATTAGATTTGACATCATTCCATATCCAGAGTCATATTCGGGGTGCAGGGAGATCGCAGGATCAAATTGCACGATAACTTTCCACTGAAGGATATTTTTGGTATTTCCATCAAAAATTTTATATCTTCCAGGTAGACATGATACGTTGCTAGGCATCAATCTTGTCTTATGGGTTTGATCAAATTAAAGAGTTTAATTCAATCACCAATTAGAAAGAGTTCTAATTGCTGAAATCGGATTAGCTCGATTGGATCTAGATCGGTTAGATTAAATTTTAATCAAATCAAATCGACTTGAACTCGGACATATTGCTGGCTAGATATGGAACCCAATGGGTCACACACAAAGGGTATTGATCAGGGGTCTAATTGGATTAGATCATGTTTGCAAAATTGACATGCTAGCACATGTTGCAAAAAACTAGCTCCTTGTTTCAAATCGGATTTAAAATTGATTCTAGATTGGGCTAATTAAAGCCAAATTAATTCAAATAAATTTTGTATTTGAGTTGGTTCAGCCATTTTCTGCAAGTAACAAAAATTTGGAGCTAGGAAACAAATTCTTCATGAGTCAAGAATTTTTCTTGTCCGTGGGTGCAGTTTTTGTGTGCAGAAATTGTTTTCGCATCCCATGAGATGGGATGCCTCATCCTTGAGCTTATCCTATGTTCCATGATGAAATAAATTTTTGGATGATTCCTAACTTTATTTGAGCATCAATAATTTTTTTAAAGTTAAAATTCCTTCTGGTTTAATTGTGGAAATTCATTGAAGTTGAAAATCCTGTCAGCTTGATCCATGTGCCTGACCAAGAGTCCAACTTGTGAAGGACTCTAACCCATTTGTCACGACACTTTTTAATTTAAATTTTTTTTCATGACATTCTCATGTTAGCACCTTAATGTTTGGCCATTGGATGGACAAAATTAAATTGATAGGTGGTGGAAAAAAATTATGCCATGCGAAGCTGCGTGACTCATCAGAGAATAATCGAGAAAAATATTTTGAAGAGTCCTTCTGCATGAAGAGTCTCTTGGATTTGTTTTCGATGATTGACATGTATCAAAAACTTCCAGATAGGCATGAGTATTCACTAGGAGGCATGAGATTTTTTGATGGATGTGAGATGGTGCGTGGAAGGGGCACGAAAAATTCCCGAAGGCAATCCATCGCTAAGTATTTAAAGGGGGTGTGCCGGGGGATTGGATTCATTTAGATTTCCGATTCCTCCTTTCTTTCTAACATCTTCTCCCTATTATCCAATTAGCCTCTTCCTTCTCTTGTTAGGACAAGTCCAAAAATAGAAAGGACAAGTCTGATTTTAGGACAAGAGTCTAGGAAGAGAATTAAGGAAGACAAGGACAGAAGAAAGATAGGGATAGGAAGGCTAGGAGAAGAGGAAGAGCATCTTGAGGTCCTGGTGTTCAAGAAAATTCTCAGAGTGAGAATTTTGGAGGAGGAATCATCTCAAAGAGTTGGTGTCTTGATCATAGCCCTGTGTGGATCACCGTTGGAGGGCGAACACTTGGGCGCCTGGTGGAGGTTCTGCCAAAATTTGGATTAAGCACTGCAGGTATTCTTCTATAACTTAAATTTAATCTTGAATTTATGTTATATATGATTGTTAATCATCAAGGAGATACTAGTTTAAGGGTTTAATATTTAAGATTTCTTTATTAATATTTTGAAATCTATTATGTTTCCACTATGCATGCCCACTCTGAAACCCTACAGTGGTATCAGAGCCGGCCTTGTTTGGTTCAGTCATATATACATAATATTTATGTGATCCATAGTATGATTTATACTATAAAATAATTTATGCTTTTATATGATGATATGAAATAATACATATATCATTCACCACTTTATCATCTTGACATAAGGTTGTCCTAGCATAACGGGATTATGCTGCAAGGTTGTCCTAGGATGATGAATGTCCATATGTTACACTTGCACATGTAGAAAATTTTAATGTTGATACATAAATGGGTATTATGTAGTTAGAATGTGCATTATACCAAATAAAAGATGCGCAGCATCCCGATTGCAGTGAAGTCACTCATGAAATTCCCCAATTAGAAAATTATATTAAGTGGTAGTGATATGCAACTATGGGTTAACCAATTCTTGATCAATTGATCAATTGGTGTCTAGGAAAGTGCTATAGGTGGTTTTTTAATTGGTTCTGTTGTCTGACCTGGTCAATTTATTGGTGTCTAAGGAAAGCAACGGGGGGACCCCCACCTTACTTACCTGGCCAATTTGATTAAGCGATCTTGATATTGAAAAACCCTAATGTTGAAAATACTATTAAGGGCCTTCCTTCATGCTAGGTTAATGTTACATCATGAACTATGGCTAGTTTGTTGTGTTAACATGAGGCTTGTCATAAGGATTGATATAACATAATCCTGGTGCGTAGAAGATGCTTACGGCAATTTTGAATATACTGCTTTGTTGTGTTAACATAAGGGCAGTTATATTAGAATTTGACTGTATTGAAATGAAGGGTCTAACTTAACTAAAATATTATAGCTTGTTGTGTTAACACAAGGCTAATAATATTTTAGAGGTCAAGATATAATATTGAAAATTGCATGAGATGCAATTGGAAAGAGTTTCCTACCTATGAACTCATAAGGGTTTGTTGTGTTAACATAAAATCATTATGAGAAATTAGGATCTCAATCCCACTAAGATAAATATAACATATGTCTCGTTCATCATAGTAGAGGGTTATGATGTTCGATAAAATAGTGGGAGGTACAATTAAATCTAAAGATCTTATTTAATAGTATGAGTTAATATAAGTTGTTTGCTTATGTAATATTCTTTAATTATTGTAGATTAAATTTTATAAATGGCATCTTCACTATCATTGCAAGGAATTTTAGATTCCAACAAGTTGACCGGTCCCAATTATGTGGACTGGTTGAGGAATTTAAAGATCATACTCACTCAGGAGAAACTCTCCTATATTCTTGACATCCCTGAACCACAAGAGGTTGGGGATGATGCCACAGAAGAGGAGGTATCCACATACAGGATGTGGAAGAATAACAGTTTGACTATCAAGTGCATCATACTGGCCTCTACGAGCAATGAGTTGTAGAGGCAGCATGAGAGCATGGATACTCAATCCATACTCCTCAATCTTAAGGAGTTGTATGGAGAATAGAGTAGAACTGCTAGATATGAGATATCTAAGCAGTTATTCCATGCTAGAATGACTGAGGGATCATCCATACAAGACCATGTCCTGAAGGTCATTGATCTAATCACTAGATTGGGTCAACTTGGTTTTGTGATGGATGGAGAATTAAGTCAGGATTTGATCCTGCAATCTCTTCCCAAGTCCTTCGCTCAGTTTGTTGTGAACTATCATATGAACAAACTGAATACCTCCTTATCTGAGTTGTTAAATATGCTTAAGACAGCTGAGAGCCATATTAAGAAAGAAAAAGCTCCACTTCTTCTTGTGGGTAAAACTTCTAAGAAGAAGTCAGGTTTTAAGGGTTCAAAGAAAGCACTGAATCCTAAGGGTGGCAAGATGAAGAAGAAGGAAAAGAAAATCTCTGGACAGGGTACCTACTTTCACTGTGGTAAGGCAGGACACCGAAAAAAAAATTGCAAATTATATCTTGCAACTATAAAGGCAGGTGCAAGCGATGCACCAAAAGGTATGTATGAGATACATACAATTTTGTCATTAAGTTCTTCCAATTCAGACTCTTGGGTATTGGATACTGCCTGCGGTTCTCATATTTGCAAGTCATTGCAGGGACTGCAGAACTTTAGAGTGCTGAAAAAGGGTGACTTCGAGCTCTACGACGCTGGAGGAAAGTCAATCCAAGCAGAGGCTGTAGGGACATATATGTTAAAGTTACCTTCTGGAAAGATCTTAGAGCTAGAAAACTGTTATTATATGCCTAAGATCATTAGAAATATTATTTCTGTATCGTTACTATTGCAATGAGGTTATGAAATAAATGGAAAGAGCAATAGTTGCTCAATTTCTTTTTTTAATGAAATTATCTGTCATGGCGTTATTAATAATGGTCTTCTAATTCTATCTAATGACAATGTTTTCCATATTAATGAAAGTAAAAAGCGAAAGAGAGAAGAGTTGAATAATACTTTACTTTGGCATTGTCGACTTGGTCATATAAGTGAGACAAGGATTAACAAGTTATACAAAAAAGAGTTCTTTGATCCTTATGATTATGAATCATTAGGTACTTGTGAATCTTGTCTTATGAGAAAAATGACTAAGACTCCATTTAGTGGACATGGAGAAAGGACAAGTGAGTTATTAGGACTTGTACATACTGATGTATGTGGTCCTATGACAACAGAAGCCAAAGGAGGATACTCTTATTTTATAATGTTCACTGATGATTTATCTAGGTTTGGATATGTGTATCTTATGAAACACAAGTCCGAAGCCTTTGATAAATTTAAAGAGTATCAAAGTATGGTCGAGAAACAAACTGGAAAAAATATTAAAATCCTTCGATCTGATCAAGGAGGAGAATACTTATCCAATAAATTTTTAAATCATCTTAAAGAAAATAAAATTCTCTCAGAATGGACCCCTCCCTATACACCACAGCTAAATGGTGTAGCAGAAAGGAGGAATCGCATTTTATTAGATATGGTGCGGTCCATGATGTGCCTTACAGATTTGTCAATTTCTTTCTGGGGATATGCCCTAGAAACAGCTGTCTATATCTTGAATAGAGTACCTTCAAAATTTGTACCAAGCACTCCATATGAGATATGGAGAGAAAAAAAGCCTAATCTTAAGTATCTTAAGATATGGAGCTGTCCAGCTTATGTTAAAAGAAATTTTGGACATAAGCTGAGTGCTAGGGTAGATAAATGCTTGTTTGTAGGTTATCCTAAAGAGAGTATAGGATACCTCTTTTACCATCCTACTGAACATAAGGTGTTTGTCAGTAAATATACCACTTTTATGGAAAAAGAGTTTATCCTAAAAAGAGGCAGTGAGAAGAAAATTGAACTTGGAGAAGTTTAAGACCTACAAATGCAAGCACAAGATGATCCTTAACCAAAAATATCCATTAATGAAGTACAAACACAAAGTACACCTTCTCTTTGAAGGTCAGATAGGGTGCGAAATGTACCTATGAGGTATGGGTTCGTTATTGAGAATAATGAAGCCCACATCATTGAGAATGATGAACCTTTGACCTATACGGAAGCCATCATGAGAAGGGACTCAGACAAATGGCTAGAGACTATGAAATCCGAAATTGACTCCATGTATTCCAACCAAGTGTGGACTTTGGTTGATGCACCAGAGGGTGTGACCCCTATTGGATGCAAATGGGTCTATAAGAAAAAGATTGGAGTGGATGGCCAAGTTGAAACCTGTAAAGTTAGATTAGTAGCCAAAGATTTCAGGCAAAAATAGGGTATTGATTATGATGAAACATTTTTACCTGTTGCCATGCTCAAATCTATACGGATTATGCTTGCAATAGCAGCATACCATGATTATGAGAATTGGCAAATGGATGTGAAGACCACCTTCCTTAATGGTTATCTTGAGGAAGAGGTTTACATGTCTCAGCCAGAAGGGTTTGTCTCAAAAGGGAGAGAAAATCAGGTATGCAAGCTTAAGAAATCTATTTATGGATTAAAACAGACCTCGAGGAGTTGGAACATCCGATTTGATGTTACAGTCAAAGAGTTTGGCTTTATCAAAAATGTGGATGAACCTTGTGTATACAAGAAGACTAGTGGGAGTGCCATTATCTTTTTAGTTTTATATGTGGATGACATACTTCTTATTGGGAATGATATCCCAATGTTACAATCGGTCAAGATATGGCTATCAAGTAAGTTTTTCATGAAGGATTTGGGTGAAGCATCCTATATACTAGGTATAAAGATCTATAGGGATAGATGTAAGAGGATGTTAGGCTTGTCCCAATCCAGGTACATAGACTTAGTGCTAAAGAGGTTTAGCATGGATGGAAGTAAAAGAGGTTATTTACCCATGAGTCAAGGCATACATCTCTCTAAAAGGATGTCTCCTAAAACACCGGAAGAGAGAAATAGAATGAGTTCTATTCCCTATGCTTCGGCAGTAGGGTCGATCATGTATGCTATGCTATGTACTAGGCCTGATGTTGCCTATGCCTTAGGCATAGTTAGTAGATTTCAGGCTGATCCAGGAGAAGATCATTGGAAAACAGTGAAAAATATTCTTAAGTACCTAAGAAGGACTAAAGATATTTTTTTTACTATATGGAGGATCTGATTTAAAACTAGAAAGTTATTCTGACTCTAGTTTCCAATCAGACCCTGATGATAGTATGTCCACTTCAGGGTATGTCTTTACTCTTAATGGTGGAGCTGTTAATTGAAAAAGTTTCAAGCAGCAGACTGTAGCTGACTCAACCACTGAGGCAGAATATATAGCTGCAAGTGAAGCTGCCAAGGAAGCTGTCTGGATGAAGAAGTTCATCACTGAGTTGGGTGTCGTTCCTGAGATTAAGAATCCAGTACTACTTTACTGTGATAATATTGGAGCAGTTGCTCAAGCAAAGGAGCCAAGGTCTCATCATAAATCCAAGCACATTTTAAGATGCTTCCATCTCGTTCGTGAAATAATCGAAAGACAAGATGTTGTCATTGAACGAGTAGAAACAAAGAATAACATAGCAGACCCATTCACTAAGGCTCTACCATAGCAGCAGTTCGATCGCCATCTCGATTGTATGGGGATAAAATATAAGGGCGATTGGCTTTAGTGCAAGTAGGAGATTGAAAGGAATATGCCCTACAAGCCAATCGAAATTTATATTTTGATGGATTTTCCTTGTAATCTTTCAGACTTATGTATTGACTCTTTAAATAATAAAAGGCATTTTCATCATATGTTGCATCTTACTTTAGTAATGATTATGATGAACTCCATAAATCAGGAAAATGGGTTTAGGGTTATGATGAGATCATACCTATGAGATCTAAAATCTTAAAAATCCTGATTTAGAATATTCCTAGTCATAGGAGCATTGAGTAGGAGATCAATGTTCCAGATAGATTAGCACTTTCTATGTATGCTCGATGGAGAGGGTGGCAGATCTCATATGCCACTTGTGTGAGACACTAATACAAGGAAGTGGGTGCTCATCAGAGAATGAGTTCACTGAATTGATCCGACTTAAGAAACATCTTATGGAATTTACTTACCTGTCAAGAGATGTTTTCTTATAGTGGGAGTTGTGCATGTAATCCTTTGACCTGAGACTACCATAGAACCTTGTATACATGAATCCATATTTTTTGGTTCATACTCATTCATGACTTAGTCATGTACGGGGTGTTCTAGATATGGTAGAATGTGTATGGAGGTTGTGAATAGGTCAACATGGAATCGATCACTCCTGGTAAGAGGAAATCACATCCTACTTGTTTTGATCGATTGATGATTCAGGAAGCCTTTGATCAAAATAAAATAAAAATTAGAAACAGTTTTTAATATTTTATTAATTAAATCATCATACAAGATTGAGAGAAATATGAGTATGATATTGGATTTGACATCATTCCATATCCAGAGTCATATTCGGGGTGCAGGGAGATCGCAGGATCAAATTGCACGATAACTTTCCACTGAAGGGTATTTTTGATATTTTTATCAAAAATTTTATATCCTCCAGGTAGACATGATACGTTGCTAGACGTCAATCTTGTCTTATGAGTTTGATCGAATTAAAGAGTTTAATTCAATCACCAATTAGAAAGAGTTTTAATTGCTGAAATCGGGTTAGCTCGATTGGATCTAGATCGGTTAGATTAAATTCTAATCAAATCAAATCAACTTGAACTCAGACCTATTTCTGGCTAAATATGGAACACAATGGGTCACACACAAAGGGTATTGATCAGGGGTCTAATTGGATTAGATCATGTTTGGAAAATTGACATGCTAGCACATGTTGCAAAAAACTAGCTCCTTGTTTCAAATCGGGTTTAAAATTGATTCCAGATTGGGCTAATTAAAGCCAAATTAATTTGAATCAATTTTGGATTTGCGTTGGTTCAGCCCTTTTCTACATGTACCAAAAATTTAGAGCCAGGAAACCAATTCTCCATGAGTCAAGAATTTTTCTTGTGCATGGGTGCAGTTTTTGTGTGCAGAAATAGTTTTCGCATCCCATGAGATTGGATGCCTCATCCTCGAGCTTATCCTATGTTCCATGATGAAATAAATTTTTGGATGATTCCTAACTTTATTTTGAGAATCAATAATTTTTTTGAAGTTAAAATTATTTTTGGTTTAATCGTGGAAATTCATTGAAGTTGAAAATCCTGTCAGCCTGATCCATGCGCCTGACCAAGAGTCCAACTTGTGAAGGACTCTAACCCATTTGTCACATCACTTTTTTTTTTTTCCACAACATTCTCATGTTAGAGCCTTAATGTTTGGCCATTGGATGGACAAAATTACATTGATGGGTGGTGGAAAAAAATTATGCCATGCGAAGCTATGTGACTCATCGAAGAATCATCGAGAAAAATGTTCCGAAGAGTCCTTCTGCATGAAGCGTCTCTTGGATTTTTCCCGATGTTTGCCATGTGTCAAAAACTTCTAGATAGGCATGAGTAATCATCAGGAGTTGTGAGATTTTCTGATGGATGTGAGATGGCGCGTGGAAGGGGTGCGAAAAATTCCCGAAGGCAACCCATCGCTAAGTATTTAAAGGGGGGTGCGCCGAGGGATTGGATTCATTTAGATTTTTGATTCCTCCTTTCTTTCTAACATCCTCTCCCTATTGTCCAATTAGTCTCTTCCTTCTCTTGTTAGGACAAGTCCAAAAATAGAAAGGATAAGTCCAATTTTAGGACAAGAGTCTAGGAAGAGAATTAAGGAAGACAAGGAGAGAAGAAAAGTAGGGATAGGAAGGCTAGGAGAAGAAGAAGAGCGTCTTGAGGTCCTGGTGTTCAAGAAAATTCTCAGAGTGAGAATTTTGGAGGAGAAATCATCTCAAAGAGTTGGTGTCCTGATCATAGCCCTGTGTGGATCACCGTTGGAGGGCGAACACTTGGGCGCCTTGTGGAGGTTCTGTCGAAATTTGGATTAAGCGCTGCAGGTATTCTTCTATAACTTAAATTTAATCTTGAATTTATGTTATATATGATTGTTAATCATCAAGGAGATACTGGTTTAAGGATTTAATATTTAATATTTCTTTATTAATATTTTGAAATCCATTATGTTTCCACTGTGCATGCCCACTCTGAAACCCTACACAGACGTCCCAACCAAGCTTCAGCCGTCTGGCGCGAACTCCTCGGCAAGTCGTGACAATGGACACCACCCCACTCTCTGTAACAAACTCCATGTGCCCCCACCACTCTCCGACAAGTCGCGATAATGAATACCACTCCACTCCCTGTAACAAACTCCACGTGGCCCCGAACGGCCCACTACCAGGCAGTTACGAACGTCGCTGTCAGTCGATTACGCTCTCTCGTCTATAAAAGAGGCCCCCCAGATACGTTCTCCGCTAAGCTCTAAGTACTATCTCTAAACTCTGCTAAAAATCCGAATCCGAATACTGACTTGAGCATCAGAGGGTCTTGCCGGAGCACCACCAACTCCGGTTTAGACTTTCCTTGCAGGTCCCGATAGCGACCGTGATCCCCTCGACTCCAGCTTCTTCAGCATCGATGAAATTTTGCACCAATAGAATTGGCACTAGAGGAAGGGTTGTGTCTTCGTAGGACCCTTGCTCTTAAAGGAGCACTCAACAGGACTTCTCCGATCATCTTCTTCGACATCTTCTTCTTCTCCGATCAGATTCCAACCTGATGCCTCCCTGAAAGGTATCCACCAGGCGATCTACGACCTCCATGGCTAGATCTCAGCAAGATCTGCCAGTTCCAGCCTCATCTCCAGTTTCTTAGGATCCTCCTCCTCCGACAATGGCAGTCGGCATGGAGCAGTTCGACTTGCTGGTTCAGCAGGTCAGGGGCCTCATCGAAGTGATGCAGGCCATGCAGCAACAGCAGCAGTCGCAGGCATCTGTGTGGCTGGAAAGAGCATCGTCGGAGTTTCAAAATTCGACAATTGGGTAGCCTACTTGGGCCAGTCGCCCTGTATCCCTCAGAAAGGGGAAGCAGAAGGTGGAGAGCCCTCTGTCTGATCATGATTCCACCCCCAGAGGGTCCCTATCATCATTCTGCCAGAAGACCCACAAGATTCATGATCAAGAGGATCTCCTAGATCAAAGGTTCCAAGAGATGAACCAACGAATCGAGGTGCTCCACCATGCTCCCCCTGCTTACGGTGAGGATATCTGTACTGACCCTCCTTTTTCTCAAAAGATTATGCAGGAACTGATCCCGTCGAACTTCAAGCTCCCTCAATTTGAGCACTACGAGGGACCTCGGATCCAGTTGACCACCTGGAGGCCTTCTGGACAATGATGCTACTTCATGGCGTGCCAGATGCCATCCTGTGCTAAGCTTTTCCATCTACCTTGAAGGGAGCAGCAAGAAATTGGTACTCGACACTGAAGTCGGGTACTATCTTCTTCTTTGATCAAATGAGCCATTAGTTTGTGGCTCATTTCATCAGCAGCCGACGTCCCCAAAAAGATTCAGAGTCCCTCATCAACATCAAGCAAAAGGAGAGAATCCATCTGAACTTATGTCAACCGTTTTAATGCTGCCGCATTGGAGGTTCGAAACTTGGACCAATCAGTTGCAATAGCCGCCCTGAAGAGCGGTCATCAAAAGAATGACCTTCTATTTTTTCTAGACAAGAAGTATCCCAGGGACTTCGCTGATTTACTGGCTCAGGCCGAAGGATATGCTCGGGCAAAGGAAGCTTTCAAGCTAAAGGATGAGGAGGCCGTGAAGGAGTGACAGGCGGGTGATTCTAGCAAGCCTGCAGCTGAAAAAGGGCCGAGTGAAGCTCGGCCACATTCTCGAACTCCCCTCAGACACAAGTGTATCCAAACTCTCCCCTGAGGTCATAGGCAGAGAAGTCTGGACTGTAGAGTTCGACGGAGCTCTCCCCTAGAAAGATTCCACAGCTACGCCCCTCTTAATGCTCCAAAAACTCAAGTGCTGATGGAGATCAGGGAGTAGCTGCCAAGGCCAAAAATGATGCGCACACATCCTGGGATGTGTAACCCTAATAAGTTCTGCCTCTATCATCGTGACCATGGCCACGACACGGAGGAGTGTATTCAGCTCTGAGATGAGATCGAGGAGCTCATCAGACAAGATCGGCTCAATAGATTCATCTGATGCCAGCCTGAAGGTAGGGAAGATCGATCGAGGGCCCTACCACAACCAGAGCCACCAAGGAGGGAAGAACAGCCTGAAGATTGGCCTCTAATCGGGATCATCAACACCATCTCTGAAGGACCCCGATGGAGAGCAACCAGTGGATCGGCCGGACCGCCCAAATGGCAGAGGATTGAAGAATCTATAACCTTTACTGAAGAAGATACCCAGGGGATTCAATTCTCCCATAATGATGCGATCGTAGTTTCTTTAAATACTACTGACTATGATCTATGCCACATTCTTGTTGATAATGAAAGCTCGATCAATATTTTGTTTTATGATGCATTCTCAAAAATATCCATTTCGGATGATCGATTAGGGCCGATAAGCTCCCCATTGGTAGGGTTCACTGGCGATGCTGTGCCAGTGAAAGGAGTAATAACTTTGACCGTAGTTGCAGGTCGGTGCCCGAAATAATCTAGAGTGCAAGTGGATTTTCTGATAGTAAGGGCGCCGTCTGCCTACAACACAATACTCGACCGACCTGGCCTCAACGCCCTCCGAGCTGTAGTATCGACCTACCATTTGAAATTAAAATTTTCTACAAGCCAAGGGGTCGGAGAGGTCAGAGGAGATCAAGTCCTGGCAAGACACTGCTATAACATATCCTTACCAAGAAATGGTCAGTCTGACCCCTGTCTGGTTGATGGATTAGACAACCGCGATGACCTTGCTGAAGAACGGGGTGAGCCAATTGAAGATCTTGTCTCAATTCCTTTGAATGATGGGAATGAAGGGCATGTGGTGAAGATCAGCTCCAACCTGGGGGAAGAGGTACGGACACAGCTCATCAATTTTTTTTAAAAGAATGCAGATATTTTTATTTGGGTTCCGACGGATATGCTGGGGATTGATGCGGAAGTCATGGAACATCGTCTAGCTGTTGATCCCAAACATCGACCGATGAAGGAAAAAATCTGAGGTCATGCACTGGAAAGGCAGAAGGCAATAGCTGAGGAAGTTGATAAACTACTGAAAGTCGGGTTCATCAGAGAAGTCAACTATCCGAACTGGGTCTCCAATGTGATTCTTGTCAAGAAGGTGAACGGCAAGTGGAGGATGTGTATAGACTTCAAAAAGCTGAATAAAGCCTGCCCAAAGGACAGTTACCCTCTGCCCAGAATTGATTAATTAGTGGATGCAACCTTGGGCCATGAGCTTCTTACTTTCATGGATACATTCTCCGGCTACAATCAAATAGGATGGCACCAGAGGATGAAGAAAAGACTGCTTTTATTACTGACCATGGTCTTTTCTGTTACAGGGTCATGCCTTTTGGCCTCAAAAATGCAGGGGCGACCTATCAACGACTGGTGAACAAGATCTTCAAAGAGCAGATCGGCCACAACATGGAGGTCTACGTGAACGACATGCTTGTAAAAAGCAAATCCTCAATGAACCATGTCGCCGACCTTGAGGAGACCTTTAGCGCCCTCCAAAAATACAAGATGAAGCTCAACCCAACCAAGTGCACTTTTGGAGTAACCTCAGAAAAATTCTTGGACTTTATGGTATCGGAGCATGGGATCAAAGCAAATCCAAAAAAGATTCGGGCCATCCAGGAAATGACCGCCCTGAAGTTAATAAAGAAAGTTTAGCACCTTACTGGGAGAGTAGCAGCTCTGAATCGCTTTGTCTCAAGGTCGGCCGAACGGTGCCTACCTTTCTTTTAGACTCTCAAGCAGCCGAAGAACTTCTATTGGACCACTAAATGTCAGCAAGCGTTTGAAGAATTGAAGAACTACCTTGGCTCACCTCCGCTATTGGTAAAGCCCGAACCTGGAAAGGAGTTGTTCTTATACCTGGCGGTCTCCCCTGTGACTCTCGCAGCAGTTCTGGTTAAGGAAGAAGCAAAAATTCAACGGTCGATCTATTACATAAGTCGAGTATTGAGAGATGTCGAAACCAGGTACACTAAATTAAAAAAACTAACTTACGTCCTGTTGATTGCAGCCCGAAGGCTCTGACCTTACTTTCAAGGGCACACCATAATACTACTCACCGACCAGCCGATCAAGATAGTTCTGCATCGAGCAGATGCTTCCAGAAGGATAGCAAAATGGGCGGTCGAGCTCACGAAATTCGACATCAACTATTGACCTCAACCGACGATAAAAGCCAAGATATTGGCCGACTTCATAGTGGAATGCACTATCGTGGAAGAGGCCGAACTTGAATGAGGTGAAGCTAACAACCCAGGGCTCCAGCCGAACTCCTCTGAGAAAAGAACAGATCTCCCTGATGGTTTTTGGGCCCTCTACATGGACGGTTCCTCCAATGTGTCAAACACGGGTGCGGGCCTGATCTTGGTCAATCTGGAAGGAATTATCACAGAGTACATACTGCACTTTGAATTCTCTGCGATAAATAACAGAGCAGAATATGAAGCTCTGATTGCAGGACTGAAGATCGCTAAAGAATTAAAAGTAGATCGGCTCCAAGTCTACAATGACTCTCAATTGGTGGTGGGATAAGTCAGCGAAAACTATGAAGCTCGGGAGGATAGCATGGTCAAGTATCTCAAAAAGATAAAAGAGATCATCCCTGCCTTTGGTAGCTTTGACATCATGTATATTTTGAGAGCAGAAAATACCAGGGCCGATCTTCTCTCCAAGTTGGCTACACTGGCTCCGACTGAACTATCCAAGGAAGTCCTCTTCGAGGTTATGAAATGTCCAAGCACAGAAGAACCACAGCTTGTAATAGAGATCAGCCATGAACCCAGCTGGATTGACCCACTGGTTGCATACCTTAAAGATGGGGTTCTTCCCCATGATGCAAAAGAAGCTCGGAAGCTCAAAAACCAGGCCTCCTGATATATCCTTTATGAGGGCAAGCTCTACAAGAGGTAGTACTCTTTGCCCCTCTTGAAATATCTCCGGTCTTCTAAAGTTGACTTTGCCTTGTGGGAGGTACATGAAGGAGTCTGCGAAAGTTACCTGGGGGCCAGATCCTTATCCCACAAACTGCTCCGACAAGGTTATTATTGGCTTATAATGTACCATGACTCCATTGAATATGTCAGAAAGTGTGATCAGCGTCAGAGATATGCGAATATCCAAAGACAGCCCACCTCCGAACTTACACCTTTGAGTGCCCCATGGCTGTTTGCACAATGGAGAATGGATATCCTTGGACCTTTTCCTATGGCGTTCGGATAGTGAAAGTTTCTGCTGGTGGCAATTGACTACTTCACCAAGTGGGTCGAAGCCGAACCTTTGGCAAAAATCACAGAAGCTAAAGTGCAGGACTTCATCCGAAAGTCAATCATTTGTAGGTTCGGCTTATCTAGAACTCTCATTATTGATAATGGGCGACAGTTTGCTAGATCAAGGTTTGCTGAATTTTGTGAGGACTTAAACATCTCCCATAACTTCACGTCAGTAGCCCATCCGCAGGCAAATGGTGAAGTCGAGGTGACTAACAGGACTCTGTTGCAAAGAATCAAGGCGAGACTTGAAAAAGCAAAGGAAACTTGGACAGACGAGCTTTATCATGTATTATGGGCATACCAAACTACCCAAAGATTGCCCACGGGGGAGACCCCCTTTGCCTTAGCCTTCGAAACAGAACCTGTTATCCCAATTGAACTCAAGCTTCCGTCGGTGCGAGTCATGGCATTCGACGAGTAACACAACTCACGAGATCTCAAGGCCAACCTCGACTTGTTAGAAGAAAAGTGGGAAACAGCTCAAGTTCGGATGGCAACCTACAAGTAGAAAGCAGCCTGCTACTAAAACTCCTGGGTCAAGAGCAAAGCCTTCAGAATGGAGGACTTAGCACTTCGGCGAGCCACTGTTTCACAACCTCAGAACCAAGAAAAACTTGGCCCAAACTGGGAAGGCCCGTATGAAGTCAGGGAGGTAGTTCGGTCCGGAACATACTATCTAAAAGAGCTCGGAGGAGCAAACCTTCCGCGACCATGGAATTCAAAAAATTTATGAATGTATTACCGATAACTTTGCCTTAAATAAAAGTTCCATATTCGCATATTTTTTTTTTGGCATGAGCTTATAACGACAGGGAGTAGCTCCTTCAGATAATCGAAACTAAGTGTGTCAGAAACAAGTCGAGAACCTCATCCCGACACAAATGAAGGTCCGATTATTAAGAGATCGGATGGGGGGAGAGGCCCTCGCAACGGCCCTTATGTACCCCCACAGCTGTGTTAGGAACAAGAGGGGAACCTCGTCCTAACATGAGCAAAGTCGAAGATCCGGTTATTAAGAGATCGGATGGGGGGAGAGGCCCTCGCAATGGCCCTTATGCGCCCCCACAACCATGTTAGAAACAGGAGGAGAACCTCATCCTAACATGAGTAAAGTCGAAGGTCCGATTATTAAGAGACTAGATGGGGGGAGAGACCCTCATAACAGCCCTTATGCACCCCCACAGTCATGTTAGGAATAGGAGGACAACCTCATCCTAATATGAGCAAAATCGAAGGCTCGGTTATTAAGAGATCGGATGGAGGGAGAGGCCCTCACAACGGCCCTTATGCACCCCCATAGCCATGTTAGGAACAGGAGGAGAACCTCATCCTATCTTGAGCAAAGTCGAAGGTCCGGTTATTAAGAGACCGGATGAGGGGAGAGGTCCTTGCAACGGCCCTTATATACCCCCACAGCCATATTAGGAACAGGAGGAGAACCTCATTCTAACATAAGCAAAGTCAAAGGCCCGATTATTAAAAGACCAGATGGGGGGAGAGGCCCTCACAAAGGCCTTTATGTGCCCCCATAGCCCTGTTAGGAACAGGAGAAAAACCTCATCCTAACATAAGCTGAAATTGATTGTGTCAGAAATAGGAGGAGAACCTTGTCCTGACACAAACGAAGACCTAATCGTCTAAGACCGGATGAGGAAAAAAATCTTCTCAATGGCTCCTCTACACCTCTACAACCCCGTTAGGAGCAGAGGAAAAACCCTCGCCCAAACATAAAAAAAAAGAGGGAGAGAAAAAGAAAAAGCGACAAGCTACGTCAGAGATAAGGAAAAAACGAACTACATCTAAGACATAAGGGACCTCATCTCAACGAGAAAGAAAACTCTTGCCAAAAATCCTCAGTCTCTAAGGGGGAACCCTACACTAGCAGGAGAAAATAAACTTTTTCAAAGTAATGAGAAGTTCGAGCCTCGAGCTCGAACACTGAGAGAAAGCATCGAATTCGAATGGCCTCAAAAAAACCTTCAGTCATGACCAAAAAGGGCGAATCAATACGACATGATCAGGAACCTTCAAACAATATTGACATCGAATAAGACAAAAGACAAGAGAAGCTCGAGAAACGACAACTCAGAGCAAGAATAGACAAGGTAATAAGAAATTTTTTTTTCATTTCATTAGTAGAGAGAGCATTACAAAAGCCTTTGAAGGCCAAAAAAAAAAAGAGAAGAAAAACAACAAGAAAAGAAAAGAATACATGGAACAAAAGGTTAAAGAAGCTCTAAGGAAGCTCGACTTCTTCTGACTTCGAACTCTCGGTTCTAGCCATTATCAGAGATTGCTTTAAGTTCTCAACTTCTTCTTTCAATTTCTTCTTCCTTAACAGCATCTCCCGATACATTTGGTGAAACCGCCGGCTTTCACCCTTCGATTTTCGAAGCCTCTTCCTCAGAACTTCAGACTCTGCTTCCGCATCCTTGACCGCCTGCTGCTCATAGGCCAGCTGAATTTTTAGCCGCTGCAGTTTGACCTTCTCCTTACCAAGAGTTACGGATAATTCTTCCATAGTTCCCCTCAAGGATTGGAGCTCATCGGAGCCTTGCATCAAAACAGCCTGGGCTCTTTCGAACAACTACTTCTGAAGGTGAGCAACCTCATCGGTTGCCATCTTGAGCCTCCTTCTGTAGTTGTCTATTTGTCCGCACCAGCCAACTCGGTGAGTGTTGTAGTTCATCTCGACGTCCTGTAGCTGCTTCTGGAGGTCGAAAAAATTTTTCGACCAGTCTTAGCTGTGGTCGGCCTGAGTTATAAGCCAGGACGAGCTCGAGCTCCCTTCCAATTGGCTGATCTTCTCCCGTGTGGCTGTCAACTCAACCTCGAGGGAGCTGATCTTGGAGGCCTGAGTCCAAGATCAATCGCTGGTGTATTTCTAGAGTTCCTCGAGCTCCTTCATAAAGTTGGCCTTCTTTCGGGTGTAGTCCATGAAGCCCTTTTTGTGGAGGTTCCGAAGGTGAGAAATCTCCATGGTGGCTTCTAAATGGCACTTCCTCAGCCTGTGAAGTTTGTCGTCCATCTTTTTTGATTTCTTCGTTAGGTGACAAACTTCTCTTCTCAGATCTCGGACCATGGACTTCAAAGAAATCCCCTGCGGTAGGGAAAGAGTTTCGACAGGGTACTGTTATCGAGAAACAAGAGCGTCACAACGCAAATCATTGCAAGAAAAAAAAAAGAGAAAAAGGAAGTAGATGAAGAAAAAGGAGCTCTCTATAAAGAGGAATCCGATTTCATTGATTGAATAATTCTTAAGTACAAAAAAAGATTATAACAAAGAAAAAGTATAAAGTTAAAGATCTCGCACCTCTGGAGTAGAAGTGGAAGAGCTTGGCGCCCCCAGAAGGTCGGTCACGGTGGCTGCGGCAGTTGAAGAGGTCCCGGCTGGAGGGAGACCGGCAGCAGTTTCGGAAGGTCCGGCTTCATCGTCAGATGCTTCATCCAGGAAGCTGAGGTCAAGTTCAGGAAACTTTTTGACCACCTTCTCGTAGCAAAGCTCGAAGCCTTTGATGAAGGTGGCCTGGCCAAACTTGACATTCAGATCCCTTATCTCGGAGGAGGTCTTGAACTCCTCCACTGCTTGGGCCCTTGCCTCCGAGACTAGGGTTGGGATCTGCTCCTTCAGCTTGGAGACCTCGGCCTTTGCCTTCCTTCTTTCCTCCTCCAAGGCAGCCTTCAAATCCATCGAAGTTTGTTCTTTCTTCAGGAGTGCCTCTTGGAGAGTCACGACTTTGACGACCTTCTCTTTAAGGCAGGCAGCCTCAGCCTGGCGGCCTTCCTCCGCCTGGGCTACTTCCTTCTTTGCATTGTTCATTGCCTTGGTGTTGGCGATAAGTTGGTGTCCAATCTGCAAGGGCAGCCAGGAAGTCAATATGAAAGTTAAGGAATGAACTAAGCGAAGAAGCAAAAGGAAGAAAAAAGTAAATTGGCCTACCTCAAGAAAGGACCCCAGAGAGTCCCAAACCCGCTGTTCAGGATCGGCATGGACGATCCTGTGGATGACCTCGAGCAAAATGCACCCGTCGACCAACTTTTTTATTAAATCTCTGTTGTTGAAGGGATTCTCCCCCGGATCCTCTTCAAAGCCGTTGGACCCCTCGATGGCAGTCCTGCTGCTATGGATCTTGCGGGCCAACGTCTTCTTCCTTCTCCTCCTTTCGGCCCCCGATGCCTCCTCAGGATGAGACTCTGGAGCGGGAACCTCGATCGGAGGGCTTCTTGAAGAAGCTTCGGGGACTGCGGGCTCGATGTCAGAGGGGGCGTCAATGGCAATGGCCGCCTGGACAGGCACGGTCGAGCTTGTCTCCTCTACCCTCACCTTCTTCGCCGACCCAGAAGTGGTGGTGCCTTTCCTCTTGTGGGCCTTGAGACCCTTGGCTAGCATCCAAACTACGTCTGCATCCATATCTGTGATAAAAAAAAAAAAATTGGCACAGCTTAGAAATAGAATAAGAGAAAGAGGAAGCAGTGAATGACTTGAGAAAGAAAAAATATCGGTAGGGTTGAAAGGGCTCAGGCCGACATTGAATAAAAGTTGCTCCTTCAGAAGGTCAGAGAGGAGAGGAGCTGGATAAGTCTTATGTTTATTGGAGGCTTCTAGGTCATCCTTTTCCAAGCTAGAAGCCCGACGGATGGAGTCCCTCAGGGAGCCCCAGGGGGGCAACCCCAGCCTCAAGGTCGGGCATCGAATGTAGAAGTACCTCTCCTTCCAGTTGTGGATAGAAGAGGGGGCACCTTTCAGTAACCCTTTTCTACTGAACTGGAGGGAGAAGTACCACCAGTCCTTTGACGAGGGGTGATGCTTAAAGATATAAAAGTTTCTAAACAAGGAAAGAGTTGGTCGGACTTCAACTAAATGACAGAAGGAAAGAAATCCTATCAGAAACCTAAAGGCGTTCGGCGCTACAGAAACTAGAGAAATGTTCAAAAAGCAAAAAAGAGCAACAACAAAAGATGAAAGTGGAAGTCGAAGCTCGATGCGGAAGGCTTCCTGGTATAAGCAAAAGTGGCCAGAGGGAGGAGTGCTAGCCCGGTCAGTTGGCCCGAAAAGCTCAAGCTCATACTCCGAAGGAACCCCATACTGAATCCTAATCAGTGAGAGTTCGTTCGGGGTCAAAGAGCTGAGAATGGTGTCTGGTACAAAGATCGGATGAGGTTCGATCCTAAGTGTGGATTCATCTATTGTACTAGGATTTTGGGGGGCTGGAACAGACAAACTCCTAGAACTGCTAGAGGAGGAAGTGTTGGAGGACATTTTGAATCAAATGAAAATCTCGAAAAAATTTAAAAAAATAGAAAACAAGGCACTCGCGGAGAAACTAAACGGGCAGAATGCAGAGAAAGAAAAATGGAAGAATAGCAAGAAAAAGAAGGGTTACAGAACTAACCTAGGCTGGTCCGAGAGGTGCAAGAGGGCAGCGAAGGCGATGGAGGTTGTTGCCCAGCTATGCAACCCAAGAGGGGGGGTGAATTGGGTTTCTAAAAATTTTAGGCTTAATTAATTACTTATGATGAATGAGAACAAAGACTTTAAATCAAGATTAATTTCCTAAAGCAAGAATGCAAGGATATAATAAAGAAATAAAGAGAAACAATAAAGCACACCACAAACACAAGGATTTATAGTGGTTCGGTGCCAACCTTGCACCTACATCCACTCCCCAAGCTCCTACTTGGGAATTTCAATCCACTATACTTGTATTCAACCCGAATACAAAAGTCGGAAACTTCGACACTAGCTATCCCAAGCTAGTCTACTTGTTTCCCGGATACAAGTCAATCCAAAACACTCCAATTTCAGGTTCGGATCAACCTTCCCTTATTTTGGAAATCCTCCAAAAACAAGAACAAATACTCACAAAGAGTAAAATAGCTTAGAGCACAAATTAATACAATAACAGCTCCTTAAATGAGCGAATATAACAATAAAAATACTTTACTCAAATGAAGAAACCCCTTTTTGGATTTTCTCAAGGTGGATGAACGCTTGAATGAATGCTTGAGAAGAGGATGATCTTTGTTTGAGAACTTCTTGAAGGCTTTGAAAGATCTCTTGATCAAGGTTGAACAATATGCTTGAAAGATCCTCTCTTTGAATGCTCTTGCTTTTCTCTTTCACAATCTCTCTTGTATATTGTGGATCCTCTCTCTTTTTCTTTTGGGTATTTCATTGATCTCAGGCTTTCTCGTGTAGATTTTGGATCCTTTTGTATATTGGTTTGATCTCTCCTTTTTGATCTGCAATTTCTTTCACCATTTGAAACATTTTATAGCAATAAGAAACAAGAGAAAACAATTTAGGTAGATAAAGAGCCGTTATAGCAATTTTAGGAAGCATAAAAGGCAATTAAAATGGGCAAAAAAATAGCCGTTGCAGACGATTTCCACCGCAGGGGTCGACTCATGAGTCGACTCATGCTTCAGGAGTCGACTCATGAGTCGACTTCTATTGCAAAGATCAGAGATGTGGTTTCTGGAATTTCTTGGCTCAAATCAGCAGGGGTCGACTCATGAGTCGACTCATGCCTTGTGGGTCGACTCATGAGTCGACTCACAGGTCGTGCCAAGCCAGAAAACTAGCATGCCAAGGGAAATTTTTGCGTGCCAATCAGCTCATAGTGCCATGAGTTGACTCATGAGTCGACTCATGCACTTCAAACCTTCATAACTTCAAAAATATAAGTCCAAACACAATGAAATTTTCACCAATAGATTACTAATCATTTATTCTACCAAATGATACTATCAAATTAAGATTTTAGTGAAATTATGATTTTGCCCCTGAAGAGCATAAGGACTTTTTCAATTTAAAATTATTTGTATCCCTTCAATCTGCTTTGTAATTATCAAAATCAATCTAGGAGCAACAATCTCCCCCTTTTTGATGATGACAAAATATTTGAACAAAAGCATTTATGTGAATCAATAATTTTAAAAGAATGCATTATACATTTATATGCTTGAAAAGAGTAAGATTCTTTTGGCATGTAATATAAAAGATCATATACAAAAATAGTTTGTCCATCTTCTTAAAGATTTGAAGATATGCTCATTGGAATATGTGATTTTGGTGTTAGAGCAGAAAACTTGTTTTTGTTATCAGAGCAAGTTGTATTTTGAAAATTTGCTTATTTTCATTTGATTTTAGTTTTAGCATCAGAGCAAAAATTAATTATGTGCTTTAATTGCTTTTGATACAAAAAATAATTATGTATGCCAAAGCATGTTTAAGAGTTGATTTTGAAAGTGTATTAGCTCATTTTGAGTTTAAGATATATGAGAGCAAGAGAAAAATAAATTTTGCAATGTATCGGAGCAAGAAAAATAATTTTACAATATTATCAGAAAAAATTTTACAATGTATCAGAGCAAATGTATCAGAGCAAATTTTATAATGTATCAGAGAAAATAATGTATCAGAGTAAGTTAAAAAAAAATTTAAGATGTATCAGAGTAAGTTAAATTTCTTAAGATGTATCAAGGTAAATAAAATTTCAAAAGATGTATCAGAGCAAGTTAGAATTTTGAAGTGTATCAGAGCATATTTAAAATTTTTAAAATAAATTAGAGCATATGTAAAGAAGTAATTTAAAAGTTACATAATTGCATTGTACTTAGCATTGTACTTTTGATATTGTTCTTTAAATTCTTCAATTCATTCATTAATTTCTCATAATTTGTAGTTTTGCTTTTGATGGGTTGCTTTTTCTTTAATTGCTCATAATTGAATTGCTTTTTGTTTAATTTCTGTTTGATTCCAAATTTCTCATAATTTAGGGTTTTGCTTTTAGGGTTTTGCTTTTGATGAGTTGCTTTTTCTTTAATTGCTCATAATTGAATTGCTTTTTGTTTAATTTCTCCCCCTTTTTCTCATAATTTAGGGTTTTGCTTTTGATGAGTTGCTTTTTGTTTAATTTCTCTCCCTTTTTGACATCATCAGACATGGTTAACTTCTCCTTTTTTCTGAAACATTCTTTAATTTCTCCCCCTTTAGAGTTAATCACAGATGTTTGCTCCCCCTTAATACAGCAATTATTAACAGCAAACAACAACAAAGAGAAGACAATATTTCAACAAAGAGAATATATATAACCAAAATATGATCAACATCATTACAAAAGGTAGAAATATAAGTAAAAGATGATTCCATTAAAATCATAATTGTTTCATTACATAGTTCTTAAAATAATCAACCAGCTAATTGTCAATACATGGCCCCAAAATACAGATCCTAGAACAAAACACTAACTCCTAGGATCTAATAATGATCAAGACAAGTCATGGATCGGAGTCATCAGATATGGTATGAGAAGCTGATGGATCAGAAGTGCGTCCTCTACCCCGTCTGCCTCTGGCACGAGCAGGAGAGCAAGATGAACTGGGTGGCTGAGTACGCTGAGAGGCTAAGGACTGAACAGAAAGGGTGAGTCTGATAGAATCAAGTACGTTCAGTGCTCTGGAAATAGATTGAAGTAGAGCAGTGAACTGAGTGGTTGCATGCTCACTCGATCCTCGGATCTCTTTCCTCAGTAACTCATATCCACCTTCTAGTGCTCCTCTGAGCCTGCCAGCCTCTGCAGTGAGGTCTGTAACCTCAATAGTTGACTCCTGTGGCTTGGGATGGGCCAATGCAAGGACTTGCCCCTGCAAGTCTAGAACTCTGCCAGTCAATCTCCAGACTGTGTCCTCAAGCTGCTGGATCCGGATGGACTGATCTGATATCATCTGAAACACAGTGGAGATGTGGGGAGTAATGGTCTGATCAGAAGAGGTGGCTCCTGGTGCAAAAGAAGTACTACTCCACTGACTAGACAGCAAAGAAGCCACACGCTGTGATATATGCTTGATCTGATCGTCAGCCAGTCTGAACTCTGAATGAGGTGCTCTGCTCTCTGACTGATACACTGGTGTGGGCATCCTAGTAAACTCTGAAGGGCCAGCCTCTGTATCAGGAATGAACTGGATATTTGGTGATGCTGCCCTGAAGTCATGGACAGGAGATGATGGACCTTCTTCTTCTACTCTGCCTTCAGTTCTGTCTTCAGCTCTATCTTCAGTTCTCTCTTCAGTTCTTTCCTCAACTCTCTCCTCAGATCCC
The DNA here is from genome assembly GCF_000442705.2 of Elaeis guineensis. NCBI lineage: Eukaryota > Viridiplantae > Streptophyta > Magnoliopsida > Arecales > Arecaceae > Elaeis > Elaeis guineensis. The sequence continues at coordinate 38,714,472 of NC_026004.2, read as the reverse complement.
TTGATCCAACCACCATCAGTCTTTGTAAATCCCATTCTGTGCAGGGTGTGTTGGTTGAAAGTGTCCACATGAGAGAGTTTAGTAGAAGCCTCCCCCTCACAGCTAACTCCAAACCTCCTAAATACTCTAGTAAGGGCCATACCATAAGGCAAGTGTGCCTTGGATCTGTTCAAAGTTTCTCTCATGGCCTCTATCATAAGTGCAGGGAGGTTCAGGGGGGTCTGAGTGATGACATGAAACATAATACATACATCTCTGCTGGAAAGTAAGTCATGCCTACCACTCCTAGGAAAGAAGAGCTTTGTTACCATCTGATGCAGGATCCTCATCTCAATGGACAAAATCTTTGCTTCCAATTTGTTTAAACTTCCTGAATAAGTTTCTCCTAGAATAATTTTGATCCCCTCTTCTTTTACTGGGAGTTCCATATAAGAGTAACCTTCACTAGGCAACTGAAGTATTTCTCCCAATATCCTAGAATCCAAGCAGATATCAATTCCCTTGACTGTTGAAGTCACTGACCCATTTCCATAATGTAGGTTCTGGTAGAATTCTCTAACTAGGTCAACATAGGTGACTTCCTTAAGGGAGCAGTAGAATTCCCATCCTTGGTTTTTAATCTTACTTGCAAAAGAAAAACCTTCTTTTTCAAAGAACCGAAAATCTATATTCTTCCCGGTTTCGACTTTTCTATCAGAAAGAGGATTCACACTGGGGCTTAGGAAGGATTGAGAGGGACCTTGAGCAGATACTGAAACTGGAGTGGGATCAGTGGAAGACTGAGCATGCCTTTTCTTTCGGACAATTTCTTCAGGCTCACGGATTGACTTTCTTCTTTGGAGAAGTTTCATCTTTGGAGCCATATTCAATATAGTAGCAGGCAAGGAGACTTGAGTTGAGTGGAGGAGGGATCACAAGAGAGTGAAGAGGGATTTTGGTGGAGTAAAGAAGTGGATTTGGGAAGATCGGTGAAGTGCTAGGTCACGTTCCAACCGCGCCAAACAATGCGAGAAAGCACAAAAAATCCCTTTCCAAGGAGGCGATTTTTGGTGGAGAGGAGGAGGGAGAATTGCCTCAAAATAAATCCTTGGATTTGGAGCAAAAAGAATTGGAGAAGACGGCTTTTGGAAGGAGGACGATGAGAAGATGAGTCGTCTCACGAACAGGGATCCAGTATAAAAACAATGAGCCCATGGGAAGTTTGAGGAAATAACAAGTTTGCCATTGAGTCGACTCATGGGGGTCGACTCATGAAGTTCAGAAATTCAGAAAAAAGTGTGAATAAATTCCAAAAAAATTTGAAATTTTGGGAGAAAGAGTTTTGCTCAAAGATAAGTTTTTGGAATGATAAACTTGAGCTTTTGGGACCAGGATAGATGTTGGAAATTGAGCTCTAAGTATCAAATCTTGGAAATTGAGAAAAATTTAGGCATATGGATCTAGAATTCCTAGATTTCTCCTAATTTCACAGAATCTATCCTCACTAAGGGCCTTTGTAAAGATATCAGCTAATTAATTTTCAGTGCAAACATATTCAAGAATTATATTTTTATTTTGAACATGTTCTCTTATGAAATGATGTCTTATTTCAATATGTTTGGATCTTGAGTGTTGAATTGGATTTTTAGATAGATTTATGGCACTTGTGTTATCACATCTTATTGGTGTTTCATTAAGTTTGATTCCGAAGTCTTCAAGTTGTTGCTTAATCCATAAGATTTGAGCACAACAACTTCCAGCTGCAATGTATTCGGCCTCAGCCGTAGACAGTGCCACTGAATTTTGTTTCTTGCTAAACCATGAGATTAGGTTAACTCCAAAAAATTGGCAAGTTCCACTTGTGCTTTTTCTATCTAATTTACATCCAGCAAAATCAGCATCTGAAAATCCTAATAAATCAATTTGTGAGTCCTTAGAGTACCATAACCCTAGAGTTTGAGTACCATTTAAGTATCTAAGGATTCTTTTAACAGCATTCAAATGAGATTCTTTAGGATTAGATTGATATCTAGCACATAAGCAAACACTAAACATGATATCAGGCCTACTTGCAGTTAAATATAATAATGAACCAATTATACCTCTATAGTATTTTAAGTCTACGCTTTTACCTTCATCATCCTTGTCAAGCTTACTTGAGGGACTCATTGGTGTGCCAATTGGTTTGCAGTTCTCCATTCCAAATCTTTTGAGTAGTTCCTTGGTGTACTTGCTTTGGGTGATGGAGATTCCCTCTTTTGATTGTTTGATTTGGAGTCCGAGGAAGAAGGTGAGTTCTCCCATCATGCTCATCTCGAACTCCCCCTGCATAAGCTTAGCAAAGTTTTGACAAAGGGATTCATTAGTAGACCCAAAAATTATGTCATCAACATAAATTTGTATAACTAGCATATCATTTTGATTTCTTTTAATAAATAGGGTTGTATCTACATTACCTCTTGTAAAACCATTATTTAGTAGAAATTTGCTTAGCCTTTCATACCATGCTCTAGGTGCTTGTTTTAATCCATATAAAGCTTTATTTAATCTAAAGACATGATTAGGAAAAGCATGATTTTCAAATCCAGGGGGTTGTTCTACATATACTTCTTCAGCGATATATCCATTTAAAAATGCACTTTTAACATCCATTTGAAATAATTTAAATTTCATAAAGCAAGCATATGCAAGTAGAAGTCTAATAGCTTCTAATCTAGCAACAGGTGCAAAAGTTTCATCAAAATCAATTCCTTCTTCTTGATTATATCCCTTAGCAACCAGTCTTGCTTTATTTCTAATTACATTTCCATGCTCATCTAATTTGTTTCTAAAGACCCATTTTGTGCCAATTATTGAATAATCTTTAGGTCTTGATACTAAGGTCCAAACATTATTTCTTTCAAATTGATTAAGTTCCTCTTGCATTGCATTAATCCAATTATGATCATTTTCAGCTTCTTCAAAAGTTTTAGGTTCAAGATGAGATACAAAAGCACAATGATTAACTACATCTCTAAGTGAAGAATGGGTTTTTACCCCATGCATAGGATCACCAATTATTAACTCCTTAGGGTGGTTGTGAACATACCTCCATTCCTTGGGTAGGTCATTGTACCTTGAGGTTGTTCTTGAATTTCTTCACCTCTTTCATTTTGTTCGTCTTCTTGATCCTTGTCTTCTGGAGTTGCTGAATCTTTCAGAGTGATCTCCTTCATACCTTCTATTAGTGGATCTGCATCATCAATACCCTCATTCTTCCTTGAAGGAAGATCGTTAGATTCATCAAAAACAACATGTATGGACTCCTCAACTACTAAAGTTCTTTTGTTGAAAACTCTAAATGCTTTACTAGTGGAGGAGTAACCTAGAAAGATTGCTTCATCTGATTTTGCATCAAATTTACCAAGTTTTTTTTTGCCGTTATTTAATACAAAATATCGACAACCAAAAACATGAAAATATGCAATATTTGGTTTTCTTCCTTTCCAAAGTTCATAGGGGGTTTTCTTTAAAAATTGTCTAATCAAGGCACGATTTAAAATGTAACATGCTGTGTTAATTGCTTCCGCCCAAAAATATCTTGAAAGGTTGCTTTCACAAAGCATGGTACGGGCCATTTCTTCTAAGGTTCTATTTTTCCTTTCAACTACCCCATTCTGTTGGGGTGTCCTAGGAGCAGAGAAGTTATGGCCAATTTCATTTTCATCACAAAAATTTTCAAAATCTTGATTTTCAAATTCTGTTCCATGATCACTTCTAATATTTTGAATTGAAAACCCTTTTTCATTAGTGACTTTTCGATGAAATTTAGTGAAAGTATGAAAAGTTTCATTTTTGTGTGCCAAAAAGAAAACCCAAGTAAAACGAAAGTAATCATCTATAATTATAAAGCCATATTGTTTTCCTCTTAGACTAGTGGTTCTAGTTGGTCCAAATAAGTCCATATGCAAGAGCTCTAAAGGTCTAGAAGTTGAAACAGTATTTTTGGATTTAAACGAAACTCTAGTTTGTTTACCTAATTGGCATGCATTACAAATTCTATCCTTTTCAAAATTTAATTTTGGCAAATCGAGAACTAATTCTTTTTTAATTAATTTTGAAAGAGAATTGCATGCTGATATGTGCAAGTCTACGATGCCACAGCCAACTAGTTTCATTAGCATTCAAGGATACTAGGCATTGCATGTCTAATTTGGCTAAATCATTCAAATCTACCATATAAACATTGCCATGCCTATGTCCTATAAATTTAATGCCATCGTTGATAGGACTAGTCACAATGCAAACAGATGATTCAAAAACAACTTTATACCCTTTATCACAAAATTGACTAATGCTAAGTAAGTTATGCTTTAAACCTTTAACTAACAAAATATTTTCAATGTATTTGGAGGGAGTGATACCAATGTTACCTATCCCGATGATCTTTCCTTTGCTATTATCTCCAAAGGTGACCATCCCTCCATCCTTAGCATCAAGCGTGATGAATTATGATTCATCACCAGTCATGTGTCTCGAGCATCCACTGTCAAGATACCATTTCCTGTTTCCTTCTTGGGATGCTAGACACACCTGCAAGCAAAGGTCAAGTTTCTGTCTTAGGTACCCAAGCTTTCTTGGGTCCTTTTAGGTTAGTCAAAATGGTTCCTTTTGGAACCCATATTTTCTTTGTAGTTGTGTTTGCATATTTGTTAATAAGGTATGTGTATGATTTATGTCCTATTCTACCACATTTGAAATAAGTAATATTTGTAGACTTGTTACTTGAATAATTTACATAAATATTCTTCAGAAATTTTTGTTTCTTTAAGGGGTTATACCCAAGTCCAGCCTTATCATATACAGCTTTTTGATTATCAAGAATCATATTTAGTTTGTTTGAACTTAAGGTGAACTTATCTACTATAGGTTTCAGCTTGTTAATTTCATTCTTTAAGTTTTGATTTTCTTGAATCAAGGTGGATTTTTCAATTGAAAGGTTTTCAGCTTGTTTCACTAAGGACTGATTTTCCAATTTCAGTTCTTTGTTTTTCTTCCCTAGTTTCTTTAATTCATCAATTAAATCATAGAATGCTTCATGCAATTCTTCAAAAATAAATTCACTAGTGGATTCAGAAGTTACCTCATTTTCGTGTGCCATAAGGCACAGGTTGGCTTGTTCTGTTGAGGTTTCCTCATCGGAGCTTGAGTCATCACTCGCACTCCAAGTCGCCATCATTGCTTTCTTTTTGAACTTTTTGGGACCTTTCTTCAGTTGTGGACATTCGGATCTGAAATATCCCGGCTTCTTGCACTCGTAGCATATAAGGGGTTGATCTTTCTCTTTCTCTTTGCTTTGTTCCCCTTTTGTGAACTTCTTTCTCATCCCCTGTTTCCTTTTTCTTAGAAACTTCTTAAATTTTCGGGTGATGAGTGCCATCTCTTCATCCTGTTCTTCATCTTCAGAGTCATCCGTTTCATAATCAGGCGAAGCTGTGGATTTGAGGGCAATGGTTCTTTTCTTTTTGACTTCATCTTCTTGATGTTGCTTCATGTTAAGTTCATGAGTCATCAAGGATCCAAGAAGCTCTTCTAGAGGTAGAGTGTTCAAGTCCTTTGCTTCTTGGATGGCAGTCACCTTGGCTTTCCAAGTTCTTGGCAATGACCTGAGAATCTTCCTTACAAGCTCACTGTTAGTATAAGATTTGCTAAGACTCTTCAAACCATTAATTATATCAGTAAAATGAGTAAACATAGCAGTTATGGACTCATCATGCTCTATTTTAAATAATTCATATTTATGCACAAGCATGTTTATTTTAGACTCTTTTACTTGATTTGTTCCCTCATGGGTTACTTCTAACCTATCCCATATTTCTTTAGCAGATGCACAAGTAGAAATGTGATTAAATTCATTTGCATCTAGTGCACAATAAAGAACATTCATCACTTTAGCATTTAATTATGCCAATTTCTTATCAACCTCATCCCATTCTTTCTCGGGTTTGGTTGACTCCTCACCATCTATAATCTTGGTGAGTGTGTGAGGACCGTTCACTATGATACTCCACATATCATAGTCGAGTGCTTGTATGAATATCTTCATCCGAGCTTTCCAATAGGTGTAATTTGACCCATTGAAAAGTGGAGGTCGGTTTGTAGATTGCCCCTCGGCTAGAGAAGTACCGACATGGGTTGCCATAGATCTTTGGCTCTTTGATTGTTAGATCAAAGAAGGGCTAGAGTACCGGGCTCTGATACCACTTGTTGCCCAGCTATGCAACCCAAGAGGGGGGGTGAATTGGGTTTCTAAAAATTTTAGGCTTAATTAATTACTTATGATGAATGAGAACAAAGACTTTAAATCAAGATTAATTTCCTAAAGCAAGAATGCAAGGATATAATAAAGAAATAAAGAGAAATAATAAAGCACACCATAAACACAAAGATTTATAGTGGTTCGGTGCCAACCTTGCACCTACATCCACTCCCCAAGCTCCTACTGGGGAATTTCAATCCACTATACTTGTATTCAACCCGAATACAAAAGTTGAAAACTCTGACACTAGCTATCCCAAGCTAGTCTACTTGTTTTTCGGGTACAAGTCAACCCAAAACACTCCGATTTCAGGTTCGGATCAACCTTCCCTTGTTTTGGAAATCCTCCAAAAACAAGAATAAATACTCACAAAGAGTAAAATAGCTTAGAGCACAAATTAATACAATAATAGCTCCTTAAATGAGCGAATATAACAATAAAAATACTTTACTCAAATGAAGAAACCCCTTTTTGGATTTTCTCAAGGTGGATGAACGCTTGAATGAATGCTTGAGAAGAGGATGATCTTTGATTGAGAACTTCTTGAAGGCTTTGAAAGATCTCTTGATCAAGGTTGAACAATATGCTTGAAAGATCCTCTCTTTGAATGCCCTTGCTTTTCTCTTTCACAATCTCTCTTGTATATTGTGGATCCTCTCTCTTTTTCTTTTGGGTATTTCGTTGATCTCAGACTTTCTCGTGTAGATTTTGGATCCTTTTGTATATTGGTTTGATCTCTTCTTTTTGATCTGCAATTTCTTTCACCATTTGAAACATTTTATAGCAATAAGAAACAAGAGAAAACAATTTAGGCAGATAAAGAGCCGTTAGAGCAATTTTAGGAAGCATAAAAAAAAATTAAAATGGGCAAAAAAATAGCCGTTGTGGACGATTTCCGCCGCAGGGGTCGACTCATGAGTCGACTCATGCTTCAGGAGTCGACTCATGAGTCGACTTCTGTTGCAAAGACCAGAGATGTGGTTTCTGGAATTTCTTGGCTCAAATCAGCAGGGGTCGACTCATGAGTCGACTCATGCCTTGTGGGTCGACTCATGAGTCGACTCACAGATCGTGCCAAGCCAGAAAACTAGCGTGTCAAGGGAAATTTTTGCGTGCCAATCAGCTCATAGTGCCATGAGTTGACTCATGAGTCGACTCATGCACTTCAAACCTTCATAACTTCAAAAATATAAGTCCAAACACAATGAAATTTTCACCAATAGATTACTAATCATTTGTTCTACCAAATGATACTATTAAATTAGGATTTTAGTGAAATTACAATTTTGCCCCTGAAGAGCATAAGGACTTTTTCAATTTAAAATTATTTGTATCCCTTCAATCTACTTTGTAATCATCAAAATCAATCTATGAGCAACAGAGGTCAACCTGAAGGGCGCCTAAGACCACGAAGGATGCTGGAGGATGACGAAGCTCTCGGAGAAGAAGAGGGGACCGAAGAAAAATCTTAGACAAGGTGAAACCCCTGAAGGAGGAGGATGGATTTAAATAGACCTCAGGGTCCTGCGCAATAATGATTGCAGATCTCTTTTGGCCGATCTACAATTATCGTGTATCCCATTCATCGTGGCAGACAGCTGACAACTGACAGAATCATTATTGCACCATACCTGGGGCAACGCTCCAGCAGGAATTCTGAAAAAATCTTTTCGGGTCGCCTTAATTTGAAAAGGCTCCATCACTGGCGTGCCAAATGCCAAAATATCTGTAAACAATCGAGTATGAAAATCAAGGGGGCAACTTCGGCTATGAAAAATTCTCCATCCTTCCTTCATTCGAAAGCCGAACTAAAGTTCATAAGAGGCCAACCCTCCCAGGACTCTTCCAGCTTTCGACCTTGTACGGTGTCTTTCTGAACTTCTCCGACCGTTCGAGCTTCCACATTACCATCCAGACTCCTCCAGCAGTCGACCTTCCATGGTGTCCTCCGGACTCCTCCAATGGACAAACTCCTATCGTACCCTTTGAACTTCTTCAATAATGAGCTCCTTCAGTCGTCTATCAGACTGCTCCAAATGCTCTCTGGGCTTCACTATCAGTCGATTTTTTACAATGATCGACTATTCTCCAAATCTTTTCCAAACTTTCTCCTATCACGATCAACTTTACTTCGAGCTTCTTCTGGACTTCGTCAATGTCCGGACTTCTCCAATAGTAGGACTTCTACAGTAATCAGACTCCATCCAAGTTTCTACAGTGGTCGACCACCTTCCAAATTTCATCCGAGCTTCAACAGTAAGCGAATTCCGTCCGAACTTCTATTGTAAGCAGACTTCAGTCGAGCTTCTGCAATAAGCGGTCTCCACCCGGGCTTCTACGGCAACCGATCTCCATCTGAGCTTCTACAGTAAACGGCCTCCTTCTGGACTTCTGTAAGAACCGGACTCTATCTGAACTTCTACAGCGGATGGATTCCAAACAAACTTCTACAACGGACAGGCTCCAACAGTCGGATTTCTACAGTGACCGACTGTCTCTGATGTCTTTCGTATCTCTCCAGCCATCAACCTTCAACAGTGCCAACCGGACTTTAACAGTGATGACCAGACCCCTCCAACAGACAAATTCTCTCCAAACTCCTCTAGCGAACGAACTTCCATAATACCTTCCAAATTTTACTATCGATCGACCTTCTGTCGGATCCCTCATGCAATCGGACCTCTCTAGTGGACAGTCTTCAGACAAGCTTCTACATCAGATAAATTCCAAACGGACTTCTCTAGCAATCAGACTCCAACTGAATTTCTCCAATAAAAAATTTCTGTCCGGACTTCTATAGCAGATGACTTCTGTCTGTGGTATCAACACCTAAGGCATCCAACAATAGTTAACCCGTCAGTAACCTCAAAAACATCCGAGCTTCTCTTAGATTGCTGAGACAGAGAGCTATTCTGCTCCACCAGACATTCCAACCGAGCTTCAACTGTCTGGCCCGAACTCTCCGGCAAGTCGCGACAATGGACACCACCCTACTCTCTGTAACAAACTTCATGTGGCCCCACCACTCTCTGACAAGTTGCAACAACAAACACCACTCCACTCCCTGTAACAAACTCCACATGGCCCCGAACGGCCCATTACCAGGCAGTTACAGATGTCGCTGTCAATTGGTTACACTCTCTCATCTATAAAAAAGACTCCCGAGATACGTTCTCCGCTAAGCTCTAAGTATTATCTCTAAACTCTGCTAAAAATCTAAATCGAGTGCTCCATTTCTGTTGAAGCAGAATACTGACTTGAGCATGGAGGGTCTTGTCGGAGCATCCCCACCTCTAGTTTAGACTTTTCTTGCAGGTCCCGACGGCGGTCGTGATCCCCTTGACTCCAGCTTCTCCGACATCGGTAAAATTCTGCACCAACAGGGCTTATGAAGTTTCAATTGGATTAGGATTTATTGAAATCCTGTTAAGTTTATAAGAACCATGCTAGCACATAGTTAAACCTAATTTTTCTTAAAACTTTAATTTGATCAAGTCCATAGCCTTGAATCTAATCTAAATTTATTTAGATTTAATTGGGCTCTTAATTGTGAGCCCAAGAAAATTTGATTAAGTTAATTAGTTGGCATAATTATCTTAATATTTTCTCTTCTTTATCTCCTAATTATCTCTAAGTATGCATGTAGAATGGATGGAAGAATATGTGGCGCATCTTTTTTTTTTTGAAAATTATTGGGTACCATATCCTAGAGGGGCCCACCCCCTCTTATGTGTCATGGCATGGAGGAGAGAGAGTGGGGTCCATGCCCCATCTCTTTTGGCTAGAGGTCCTTTTGTGGGGTGCCAACTCTTGGCGCCCCAACCACCTGACATGTATTCCATAGATGCTTATTGTACATACTTAAAAGGGTTGATTAATTATCATTTATATCTAATTTTATTTGGCATAAATCAGATTTAAAAGATAGAAGATTCTTATGAGATAAAAATCTACCTTTTTAAGTTGATTGGGTTCCTAATATGTATCAGGGCAGTGTCTATATATAAAGGGTGGTCTCTAGGGTTTCATAGAATAAATTTTTGATCAACAAAACTCTTCCTCTCTCTATCTTCATACCTCCTCTCATCATTTTCTTCATTTTCATGCCCAAAAGTTGGGTGCTCTTTCTTCCACATGCCTAGAAAAAGTTTTGGTGACTTAGAGATCAAGGATCGAGGAGAAGAAGAAGAAGGCTGCAAATTAAAGAGTTAATCTCATAGTTAAGATCAAAGGAATTGATCAAAGTCTTCAAGGCCAAGGTTCTTCTTGAAAAGGAGAATCTCATATGAGAAGAAAAAGTTTAAGATCGATCTGGGTGGATATCCGTAAAGGTCGAACACGTGTGCGGCTCAACTTTTTATGAATCTGAGATCATCAATAGCGATGAATTTCTACCTACACAAAGATAATGAGATCTGATCTCATAAAATTTTTTTAAATTTTAGATTAATAATATGTACTTTCTTTGGGCTTGGATAGGTTTAGATCTGATATCTTACATATGGGGTTAAAGAGTTTAATCCGATTTATTTTCACTGTCTATTTTTAAAGTTTTAAAATCTACACATGCTGTCTATCTAGTTTTCTAATAAGTGTCACCACATAAGTGATTGTGAGATCAATCACTCTCTCTATCGAGCATACATAGGATGTACTAGTCTTACCGACATCATCGATTTCTGACTAGATGATCCAATGATTGAGAATATTTTAGATTGGAACTATCAAGATTTTAGATCTTACTGGCATGATCTCGTCATGGCCCTAAAATTATTGTCTTAATCCATAGAGTTTATCATAATCATAAAAATATGATGCAGTAAATGATAAAATATAATACCTCATAAATAAAATAACTAATGTCATGCAAATAATGTTGGAAAAGGTGCAGGGTTTCTATTAGATGTGTGTTCTAGATGCCAGATTGGCTGACATATTCCTGTACAAATCTAAGGACAAATTTATAATTTTGACTATAAATGAATAAAAGAGTTATTCTACTATCACATTGTGTATATTATGTCTGTGATACATCCTTTGAGTTAGTAGGAATGTTAATTCATATTTTCAAGAGTTAAAAATTTAAGGCATGAATTTACATAACTAACTCATAAATAGCTCCTGACCATAGGATCATCACGAGGATGGTAATCGATCTGAAAGGTTGGTATACGATCGCTTTCTTAGGGTAAATGTATCTTGAGTCTACGATGTAGAAACACCGAGCGAGAGTACAGGTATTTGTTGAGAATGAGAGTACTGAGCGTGACCACCTCGAGCAGTCATAAGGAAGTCTACCTTCTCGTCGATGACTAGCTTGATGTTGCAGCTGTGTGTCTAGTTCTTTGATCTGAGATGCATCGACAGTTCACCTTGAGTGTGTTATAGTTTGACTACACCATAACTCGATCTCTTAGCCATTCAGAATCCTGAGGTGTATGTTAGCTGTAGCATATTCATTGTAGGAACTAGATTGCACCAAGATGGAATCTATCAACCTCGGTAGATAAAAGGAGTAGTCCTATGATGATCGAAAGATCGAGTCCTTAAGTCTATGGCCATGGTAGAGTGAAATAATGAAAAAGAGTTTTTCATTAGGGTTTCACATCAGACTCGGATTGATCGATTGATTCATATGACTGATGTTGGGTTTGATGAGTTCACTTTAATCCTAATTCAGTCGGGACTCATGATAGAAGAACTCAATCACATAGGTAGCTGCACTGAGAGGTTTATCTTCATTTCTGATGGGTTGCCACCATATACTGCTAGGTATCACTGATAGATTTTGAGAGCAATTAGAATAATCTTGATGATCGATCATTCTAAATTGTCTGAATCAGAAGAGTTCTGGTCCATCGAAAGGAGTTTCGATGATGTCGATGATGAGATCACGACATGTCTCATTACCATATGAAAATGAACCTAATTGAGTCACACAAATAAGAGTTAGGATCTAGATGTCATCAATTGAGCTAGCTTAGTTCGATTGATTTGGATTAGATCCAATTAGGTTCAAGGAAATCATACTAGCACACGATTGAGCCTAACTTTCTCCTCGTGCAATTTTTTTCATCTCGACTGAGCCAAATATGATTTGACTCACCCAGAGAATCTTGAGAAGGTTTCTCTCAGTCTGACTGCAGTCAGTCTGGCTCAAAAAAGTCTTATCTTAATTCATGAGATGAATTTAAGACAACACCTGCCAATTCCTGTCACCTGCCATTTTCATTTTAGGACATCGGTCAAATGTTGACTTATGGATCTTGAACTGAAGGCCACTTGGAAAGAGGTCATTGGAGAGTTTTTGTGGAGTGTCCACTTGCTAAATTAGGCCTCAAAGTGGGTGCTAAGATTAGATTGGGTGTGCCCCCAAGTGGATAAGGATAGAGTCCCATGAGATGAGGACTCTATGCCTTGATCGACTCAAACTGTTGGGTGCCAATCTCACTGTGTTTATCCAGTGTTGGCACCAACAGTATGATGGTTTGGTGGGGTTTTTATTTGATATGATCATATAATATCACTCCATCAATCAAAATTTTTTCAGAATTAATTAAAATTTTCTGATTGGTCGAATGATGTGACACTGCATGGCGCAGCAGGGTCTATTTAAACCCTGTCTGCGCCTAGGGTTGAGAATCTCTACTCAATACCCAGGAAAAGCCTGATATCCCTCCACTTCTCAATATCCCTTCTGGTCCTCTCTCTCCCCTCTTCACGTCCAAGAAGTTAGGCATCCATCTGGTGCTTGTCCAAGGCGTGGTGGCTCCCTGATCAGAAGGCTACAGGGATTTGTGGAGAAGCTGCTGCTCCAGCTTCAGAAGATCTTTTGAAGATCTTCCAGATCATATCCAGATCTGATTTTTGGGGCAAAGATTTGTGAGGAGAAGATGGTCTAGATCTTTCTTGAGTAGATATCGATAGAGATTAGATGATTATGTGGCTATTTTAGAACCGGGGCGTTGCTGCGATCATCTATGGGGTAATCTAGTTACCCTAGAGATATTTCTCTAATCCTCAAGTTTTAGATTTAATTTTAGATTAAATATTAGATAATAAGAATCAGATCTAATAGACCTTAGATCTAAAATAAAGTAAAATATTTTTTTAAAAAAATATTATGCCCCAGATCTCATTAGATCTGGAAGATCCTACAGGGAAAAAGGTGGTTTTTCCTTCAGTTTCATGCATGAATTTCAAAACTTTTTTGAAATATAACATAGCGAAACATATAAATTAAATAATTTAATCTATAAATATATGTAATAAAATTATTAAACCCTACAATTAGAACCTATAATATATCATATTATATTTATAAATCAGAAAATAAAAGATTTGGTATTGATCAAATCAATACCCTAGATCTAAAATAGTTTCAGATCTGAAACCTAGATCATATCTAGATAAAAGAAGAGATCAAATCTCTTACCTTCATGCGGGTTAAGAACTCCATGATTGATTTTCTTTATTGCCTTCAGAACCACATCACGTCCGACCTCTACAGGTGATCCACACGAGGCTGCAACAAAATTGGAGGTTCGTCGAACGAAGATCCACTCGAAGTGCTAGCTTCTTGCAGATCCCTCCGGATGGTTAATCTAAAAAATATTCTTTGGATCTCTTGAACATTCCAAGAGATGAAGAATATGAGGAGAAATAAGGGAGAAGTCAAATCTTTTGACCTCCCTAAAATCAAAATTAATATTTAATAGAAAAGGATCCTAAGAGAAGACAGATCTTCTCCTTCAGTACATCAACAATTGATATCCTGAAAGCATCTCTATGCTAGGACATGAGAAGACCATCTTCTCTTGATATTTTTTTAGTTTTTAGATATTATGATATCTGATTTTTCTCATAGAAAAATCTCATGATTTATGGAGAAGAAGGGTTCTAAAAGAAACCTTAAGAAAATACCTTCTTTTCTTCTTCTTCTTCCATCAGAACATGATCATATTATGTCCAAAATAAGATCACCATGCTCCAACTCTTTGGAGCATGAATTCATCATGCCATCTCTCTTTCTCTTTTAGATTTTTTATCATATAAAAAAATATAAAACAAAGAGATATTAATATGAAAGGAAAAAATAATAAGAAAAGATAATCTTCTCTTTTACCTTTCTTTTCTACAAGACATCAACCTTTGATCTCTTGTTAGAGGACTCTCCTCTATGGATTTTGGTGCCTAAAACCTCTCAAGTCTTTCCCATTCTCTTCTAGTAATTATTTCAATTTTCCATGAATTTTTGACTACTATATCATGGCATATGGCGCGGCCTCCTTTTATATGGCAGACTAGGTCATAAGACCTAGTCTAACAAGGAGTCCTTGGGGCATCCAACTCTTGGACGCCCCATATCTCATTTATTTTGTGGATAGCATAAAAATAACCACAAAAGGGGCAACAAAAAAAAGGATAAACATGGGGGAAGTTGGCGCAAGAGAGGGAGGGAAGAGTCCTTGTGAAGAGGGACTCTTTCAAAAAGAGAAATAGACTAAACCACTTTCCACAATGAATCAAATTAATTTTTATATTGAATTAGATCAAATCTGATTCAAATCTTTAGAATAAGTGGTGTGAGATTACTTCCCTTAGATGTAAAAATCATAGAAAAATTATCTAGAATTAATTAGTGGGTGTGGGCTTTGATTTTCTTAGGTGGCGCAAGAGAAGATGGAATCCTAATCTAACTAAGATTTTTATTTAGATTAGGTCAAATACTTTGAACCTAATTTAAATTAATTGTAACCTAATTAATGATGATCCTAGTCCAACTAGGAGTCTAATTAAACCAGATTAAATCATATTTAATTTAAATCCTAACTTAATTAGAAATTAAATGCATACAAGTCCTAGTCAAACAGAGACTTGTTCTCCCTTGCAACTGGCTTATCCAATAAACCAATTAGACTTAATCTAATTAAATCCAAACCAATTATAATTGAATCATATTCAATTAGACTTGATCTCAGTCTAATTGCTCAATCAGAATGAGCTAATTAGCAATCTAATTGCTAATGATCCTCCAGCAACACTTGCACTAGGTCAAATATCAATCACATTGATTGTTTAACCTTAGAATGATTTTCAATAGTCGATTAACCATCTGATTAGGTTACAACCTCTTATGTATGTGACTCTATAGGTTCAAACCTAAGCTGATAGTATAGAAATCAATTTCTGTACCAGTCGAAGTAACCATCTAGCAATGGTTTCCGACGTCTAGATAGGTCGAATGTATGCAAAGCAACATTCTAAGAATCCTGACCCATGGTTATCGTATAATTCATCCTTTTGATTAATAATGCTCAAGACGACTTCAAGTATGCTGTCAATCACTCATATAAGTTATCTCTATTGTGTCTCAAAATTTTGCAAATTCCGTGACTCCTCACGAGGATTACCCAGGCCTAGGTTTTGCTAAATTGAAACACAGCGAGATATTCTCTTCCTGGAGTTAATTAGGAGTGGTCAATCCCATCTTGACTCACACACCGACTTCACAAGTACTTGACTATACCCAAAAACTTTTCGAACCTATATTAAAAATATAGGCAGTCCGACACCAAAGCACAGTGAGTTGCTTGCAAGTCACCGTGGTGATCTCAGGTCGGAGGGATATTTATACCCATTGATCTTAGTTAACTACTCTTGACAGTAGAGTGTTACATTAGTCACATTCAATGCAGATGTACTCCTACATCTCACCTGGATGCCATACCAGTGTCTCCACACCACTTGGTTACGAGGACAACCAATGCATATGTCATACAGTGACCTACACTTGATAAGTTATCATCCTTATTAATAACTTATCATTTGGTCGTGAACTATTTAAGAACCATCCGATAAATCTTTCTTTATCGATTGATTATGGTTCTATGGACTTTATCATAATTTAGGAGTACATTTAAGAAAGATAGAACTTTTATGATGAATCTGCCAAATAACTATTGTTATTAGATAATTCATATACTAATTCCAATCATCTACCACTTAGATGATTAACTTTAGGATACATTTTCCAACAACTCCTATTTGTACTAAAGCCAATCAAAATGATATCAAATATCCTATCTTCCACTTGAGTTCGTTGAACTTCGTAGTTTCGAGGCCTCAGCAAATGGGTCGGTCAAGTTTTCCTTTTTCATCGATCTTCCAAAAATCGATGTCACCCTAATCTAAAATCAAAAGTGATAGCAATACAGAGTATGCTGGTCCTTCAGTTTTTTAGCCAGATTTATGGCTCCAGTGCTACGATAGAACTAGACCATCAGTGGAGGGTGCCACTCCCAACCTGCTAATGAAGCTCAGCAACTACACAGCTTACATGGCAGCATCATATGCTACGATGTACTCTACATCACTAACTTAGTAGGCTAAAGTATCCTGTTTGAAACCTTTCCAGTAGATTGCTCCTACAATTAGGGTATGATCCGATACTTTCTTGTTGTCATCTTGATCTGACTAAAATCGAAACATCCACATGTTTAAAGTCAATATTTTCATATTGAGTCACTGGACCTTAGTATTTCCTAAATACTTAAGGATTGTCAATACAGTCTTCCAGTGGTTCTTACTTAGATTAGACTGGTATCCACTACAATTAGTGAGTATACCATATCTGGTCTTGTATATAGAGAAATTAGATGACACCCAAATCTTTATTCTTTGCAATGCTGGAATGTCATTCCCGATTAAGAGAATTTCACCCACAAACAACACAAGGAATAACACTACAAAATATTTTGCCCACTTATAAATGCAGGGTTCCTCTTTGTTCATAACAAAGACATATGTTCAAAGCGTATGTTCTAACTCTGGGATAATAGCGAAAATGGGCTTTATAGGTCTCCACCTTTCCGTTTACGCTACTCTGATCCTTTTGAAAAATCTATTCACACCTAATGGGTTTTATCCCTTCAGGTGAATTATCTAGTGTCTATACACTATTGATTTCCATGGATTTCAATTTAGATTTAATGGCTCCAAGCCACTTCTCAGAGTTAGACCACTACATTGTGTTTACTTTAATGGGCCCCGAGTTTGATCTAATCAAATCCGGTTCTGTAGGTTTATTAGATTATGTTGGTTCATTTTCTACCAGTCAAACTTTCAAGTTCAACTTGATAGGCATCAGTTCCTTCTCTAAGGAACTCCTTTCCAAAAAGAATGCCCTACTACTGATGAGCATCTTATGTTCTTCAGCATGATAGAATTAGTAACCCTTAAACATCTATTGGACCATGAACCAAGTTTATCTGTATGCAAACCTTTGACATAGGCCGATCAACTCCAAACCCAAAGGTGAGAGAGTCTAGGTCTACGCCCGATCCATATCTCATATGAAATCTGCACAACAGACTTACTCAGTATATTTTCAGAGTAAAACAAGTAATCACACAAGAGCACAATCCTAGAACAGGCAGATTAGTGAATCCTATCATGGATTGAATTATGTCTAACAAAGTTCAACTTCTCCTTTCAGATACACTGTGTTTTGAAAAAGAATCCACTAAGAGAGAATCCAATTCTCTCCTAGATGGCTACAAGCAAGAAGGTATCTTGATAGTCAATGCCTTCGCACTGACTATAACCTTTCACTACGAGCCTAGCCTTGAACGTCTCTATATTCCCATCTGCACCTATCTTTCTCTTGAAGATCCATTTACACCCAATAGGTACAATACCTTTAGGTGGATCTACCAAGGTCCAGACATGGTTTGAATGCATTGAGTCAATTTCTGATCTCATTGCCTCTAACCATTTCTCGGAGTCGATATCTGATATCGCCTCGTCATGGGTCTTGGGATCATCACCATGAGCCCCATTTTTTGTGAGGAATATTTCCTCTATATCCTCTTGTATGGTACCTAAGTACCTTTCAGGAGGACAGAAAACTCAAGTCGATCTACGAGGTGGAAGAGGTTGTGTTAGGACTGGTTCTAATTGATTTGGTTCCGCAGGTTCTTTAGCTCGTTGCTCTTGGGGGTCATTTTCCTTGAGCTTAATTATTCTTCCGATGCCACCATCTTGAATAAACCATTTTTCAAGAAAAATAGCATTTGGACTCACAATCATATTGTGGTCTTTCGAAATATAAAAATAGTATCCTAATGACTCTTTAGGATATCCTATGAACCGAGCTCTAAAAGATCTGAACTCTAACTTGTCCGTCTGCTGTCTCTTGACATGAGCCGAACAACCCCAAATTCTGAGATGATTCAGATTTGGCTTCTTACCATGCCATATCTCATATGGTGTGGTAGGAATGGTTTTAGAGGAAACCCTATTCAATACATAAATTGCTGTCATGAGACAATATCTCCAAAGAAATTCAGGGAGGTTCGTGAAGCTCATTATGGAATGGACCATATCTAATAGGGTCCGGTTTCTCCATTCTGAAACCCCGTTGAGTTGAGGTATTCCAAGTAGAGTCCATTGAGAGATTATACTATTATCCTTAAGATAGTCTAAGAACTCCCGACTAAGGTATTCACATCCTCGATCTGATCGAAGAACCTTAATGGGCTTTCCTATTTATTTTTCTACCTCATGTCTGAATTCTTTGAACCTTTCAAAAGCTTCAGACTAGTGTTTCATTAGAAACACATACCCGTACCTAGATATATCATCGGTAAAGGTAATAAAGTAGACATAGTTGCCTCTAGCCGGCACATCAAATGGGCCGCACACATCCGTATGTACTAGGGCAAGTAGGTCTGTGGCCCTTTCTCCATGTCCCACAAAAGGAAGCTTGGTTATTTTGCCTTGAAAGTATGATTCACAAATTGGATATGACTCGAAAGTCAACGGACTCAATAGTCCAGATTTTTCTAATTTATTAGTCCTGTCTTTCGCTATATGATCTAACCTTAGGTGCCATAGATACCTATCATTTAGACTATCTCTAGGCCTTTTAGTTCCTATGGCATTCACATTTTGCTCGATATTAAATACAGATACATCAATATGTAGCTGATAGAGACTGTTAATAAGAAAACTATCTGCAACTTTATTATTTTCATAAAAAATATTACAATGGTCCTTATGAAAGCTAATCACATAGCCTTCTTGTGCTAAACATGAAACAGAAATCAAATTCCTACTTGCTGCAAGCACATAATAACAATATCTAAGAAATAAATCTAATTCTAATGGTAATCGCAGAGGGTAGGTTTTCACGGTCATAGCAGCAACTCTTGCTCCGTTCTCGATGCGTAGGATCATCTTTCCATCCCTCAGCCTCCTGCTCTCCTCAAGATCCTTTATAGAAGTGCACAAATGAGCACTGGAATCAGAGTCAAGCACCCAACTGGATGCAGAAAAAATCATAAGATTAGATTCTAAAATGAGCATACCTCCAGAAGGACCATCCTTCTTATTCTTCAGAGTGGCCAGGTACTGAGGACAGTTTCGCTTCCAATGACCGTCTGATTGATAGTGAAAATATTTTTCCTTATCAGCAACCTTCTTCTTCGATTTTGTCTTCTTCTTGCCATCCACCTTCTGCTTTTTCGCAGACTTCTTTTTCTTTTTAAAAGGCTTTCTCTTGGAAAAAGTCTGCTCCACAGTAAGAACTGAGCCTTTTGAACCCTTCATAGAAAGCTCAGCCATAACCAGCATGTTCATTAACTCGGCCAAGGTACACTGCATCTTATGCATATAGAAGTTCATGATGAACTGACCATATGCATCGAACAAGGACTGAAGGATCACATCAATCTGAAAATCCTTGTCAAGATGATACCGATCTTCTCAAGCTCCTTAAGATCCTTGATCATTGTCAAACAATGATCTTAGACTGACTGTCCATCACGTATTTTAGCCTTAAAAAGTCTTTGACAGACTTGATACTTGGCCGCATGACTCTGTTCACCAAACAACTCTTATAGGTGAGCCAACATTTGGCAGGTAGTCAAAATATTCTTATGTTGGCACTGCAAGTCATCAGACATTGCACCCAACATGTAGTACCTTGCTTTGTTATCATCATCCGTCCACTTTTTCAGAGACACTCTCTGTTCAGTAGTCGGACATGCTGGCTTGACAGGTGGGTCCTGGTTCAAGACATGAGTCAATTTTTTAGAACCTAAAATAATTCTGTAGTTCCTCAACCAGTCCTTAAAATTGGGGCCAGTCAATCTGTGGGTGTCTAATATTTTGGTTAGGGGGTTTGAGGCAGACATGTTTCCTGTAGAGAGTCAAAAGTTTTTAGTTAGATTTTGTAATCAGACTTAACCAATTTATTTAGGGATTTTATTTTTAAACAAATTAGGCTCCCACTATTTTTTTAGATCCCTACACTCCCTTGGTAGAGATGTGAAAATCTCCGTGATCAGTGATTTCTAGTGGGTGGTGCGGTCTCACCGACTGGCTCACCACCTCACCTAACAGTTATTAGTGATGGGTCAACCGATGAGTGGACAACTCTTGTTCAATGATTCTCTAATCATGGTGTACCTAAAACTTAGTCTCTAATTCAAGAAACTAACCGTGTCCAAAATATTGCTCCAATCCTTAGTTAAGTCAGACCCACCATTTGTATGAACTAGATTCCTGATTGGATCCCTCACTGTATCTAAAATATTGAGCCCATTCCATCCTCTAATTCGTAGCATCCAATGCCTAATGGACATGGTTGCATCTTTCCGATGCAACTGAGCCACTATAACCAGTCGAGAACAATCAACCCCGGGAAGGGCCCGCACATTCACAATGGTGGAAGACCTAGACTTAATATTTTCTTAGGGAGATTTGATTTAGTTCTAATTAAACTTGACTTGACATAGTCGTAACAATTATGACTAACCTAATGGCATGGGTTAGCTCGAATTGTTAGCCACCTCAAATCAGAACTGGATCGACACATATGGCCAGGTAAGTGAGATCGATGGAAGGGATATGCCATTAACTCGACAAGAATACATTCGAGTCCAGTAGCTCCTAATTAAAAATCAGTCGGTCATATCTGCCCAACTTACTTTAGACACCAAATTGTCGAACCAGAACCAATTGGATTATCCTACAATTCAGACTCTAACCATTGAGCTAAATTAGGTCTTAACTTGATCGAGTCACATCTAAATGTGATTTGACCTTGACCCAAACTTAATCCTATTAGGCTGGTCAATTATTAGCTTTCATGATCTCACCTAACCAACTCTTGTTTCGATTTGATCAACCGCTAGACCTAATTGAGCTACCCAAGCCCGAACCCAATTTTATGAAAATATCTTAGATCTGAAATTCTCAATTTTAGACCAAATTAATTTCATAAACTTAATTTATTAATTAAGTTTGGGTTCATAAATAAAATATATAAAATAAATCCTAAGGTTTCAGGATCTAGGGTTTTGCAGAAAAATAAGTTTTTGATTTCTGATCAAGGATGAATGTGCGGTACCCCTACACATCATAAGAACACCCCATTGAATGGGAAGAGAGGGTCTTAAAGTCCTACTTCGTTCTTATGATCGGACAGCCATGAGGAACACCTTAATCAGAAATATAAATTTAACTACAAAACTAGTTAGATCTAAATTAACATATCACATATACAATTTAAGATCTAACTAATATATGCTTTGCATACATCTCATGTATCAAAAATTGATCTAATTAACATGCTTTTAGATCTGATACATCACATATAATATCTAAAAAATAAGATTTAAATTAAACTATTTAAAATTAAATCTATTCTAGATAAGTTACTAGAATAATTCTACAACTAGTCTAGGCATGCAGCAGATCAATTTTATGGAAAAATTAGAATTTTATTTTCTATTTTTTGATCTAATTATAACACTTATAATATCAAAAAAATAAAGAATAAATTAGATTTAATTCATATTTTAATCTCATTAAAATATAAAACTTAAGACTGTTCATGGATTAAACTAATCCTAGTCTAGTCATGCATCTCATGCATGTTAGATCTTTTTAGATTTAATTTTAAATATTTTAATTTTAGATCCTATCATATCTGATGTGACATATAAAATCTTTTAATATCAAATAAATTAAAATTAAAATTAGATCTAAATTAGATCTGAAACTGAGCCATCAATCTGGCTCTGATACCAGTTGAAGGAGAAACCGCCTTTTTCCTTTATAGGATCTTCCAGATTTCATCAAATCTAGGGCAAAATAATTTAAAAATTTTATCCTATACTATTTTAGATCTAATATCTATTAGATCTAATTTTATTATCTGATATTTAAAATCTAAAATTAAATCTAAAAGTATGAGAAGTATAGACATATCTCAAGGGTAATCTGATTACCCTGTAGATGATCTCTGCACTGCCCGAGGTTCTGATGTAGCCACGCAAGCGCCTGTCCTGTACCAGTATCCACTCAGGCAGGACCTAGAATGTCTTCTCCTCATGAATCTATGCTCTAAAAATCAGATCTCTATCTAATTTGGAAGTACTTCAGAACTCCTTCTGAAGTTGGAGCAGCAGCCTGTCGAAGATGTCCTGCAGCCTTCCTATTCCAGGCGTCACCATGCCTTTTCCTTGCACCAGATGAACGTCCAACTCCTTGGACATGAAGAGGGGAGATATCAGAGTAGGGAGGATGTGGATAAGAAGGGAGGGGGTGGCAGCTTTGATGGTTCTTCATAAAAATTTTTAAAACCCTAGGCGCAGATGGGGTTTATATAGACCCTGCTGCACTGCGCAGTGCCACATCATTCGACCAATCAAAAAATTCTAATTAATTCTGAAAAAATTTTGATTGGTGGAGTGACATCATCTGATCACATCAGATAAGAAACTCCACCCTCTCTCCTATGTTGGCACCATCTTTGGATAAGCACAAGCAAGGGTTGGCGCCAAAGAGTCCATGTTAATCAGGACTCTTCATCCTTATCCATTTGGGGTGCCCACTTTAATCCAATTGGGCTCGTGCCATAATTTGATTATGGTGCCCAATTCAATATAGTTTTGGCATGTGGACACTCCACAAAAATCTTTCAATGAGCTCTCTTCAGTTTAAGACCCATATGTCAATATTTGACAGATGTCCTAAAATGAAATTAGTAGGTGACAGGAATTAGCAGGTGCTTGTCTTAAATTCATCTCATGAATTAAGATAAGTCTTTTCTGAGCTAGACAAGCTTCATTTAGACTGAGAGAAACCTTCTCAAGGTTCTCTAGGTGAGTCAAATCACATTTGACTCAGTCGAAATAGAAAAGATTACACAAGGAGAAAGTTAGGCTCAATCGTGTGCTAGCATGATTTCCTTGAACCCAATTGGATCTTATCCAAATCAATTGGGCTAGCCTAATTGATGACATCTAGACCCCAACTCTTGTTTGTGTGACCCAGTTAGATTCAATTTCGTATGGTAATGAGACATGTCATGATCTCATCATCGACATCATCGAAACTCCTTTCGATGGATCAGAACTCTTCTGATTCAGACAATTAGAATGATCGATCATCAATATCATTCTAATTGC
This sequence comes from Elaeis guineensis, assembly GCF_000442705.2. Taxonomy (NCBI): domain Eukaryota; kingdom Viridiplantae; phylum Streptophyta; class Magnoliopsida; order Arecales; family Arecaceae; genus Elaeis; species Elaeis guineensis. Next base: position 38,690,715 of record NC_026004.2, on the reverse strand, counting down.
TCTCAAAATCTACCAGTGACACCTAGCAGTATGTGGTGGCAACACATCAGAACTGAAGATGAACCTCTCGATGCAGCTACCTGTGTGATTGAGTATCTCTATCATGAGTCCCGACTAAATTAGGATTAAGGTGAACTCGTCAAACCCAACATCAGTCATATGAATCAATCGATTGATCTGAGTCTGATGTGAAACCCCAATGAAAAACTCTTTTTCCATTATTTCACTCTGTCATGGCCATGGGCTTAAGGACTCGATCTTTTGATTATCGTAGGACTACTCCTCTCATCTACCGAGGTTGATAGATCCCATCTTGGTGTGACCTAGTTCCTACAATGAATATGCTACAGCCAACATACACCTCAGGATTTTGAATAGCTAGGAGGCTGAGTTATGATGTGGTCAAACTATAACAAACTCAAGGTGAACTGTCGATGCACCTCAGATCAAAGAACTAGACACACAACTGCAGCATCGAGCTAGTTATCGATGAGAAGGTAGACTTCCTTATGACTGCTCGATATGGTCACGCTCAGTACTCTCATTCTCAATGAATATCTATACTCTCACTTCGGTATCTCCACACCATAGACTCAAGACACATCTACCCTAAGAAAGCGATCGTACACCAACCTTTCAGATCGATCACCATCCTCGTGATGATCCTATGGTCAGGAGCTGTTTATGAGTTAGTTATGTAAATTCATGCCTTAAATTTTCAACTCTTGAAAATATGAATTGTCATTCCTTCTAACTCAAAGGATGTATCACAGATACAATGTACACAATGTAATAGAAGAATAACCCATTTATTGATTTATAGTCAAAATTATAAATTTGCCCTTAGATTTGTATAGAAATGTGTCAGCCAATCTAGCATCTAGGGCACACATCTAACATTTCCTTCTTCGTTGATGTGAACAAAAGAGGAGACCGATCTCCTCTTGGGTGAGAGACCTAGAACTGTTCTAGGTTCTTAGGTGAGGTAAAAACTAAAGAGAAGAGAGTTTTCATCTAATTTTTCTCTACCATCTTGCATCCTCCTCTGATCCATCTTCAATATTGAAAAGATGCAAGGTGATCGAAGAAGGAGATCAAGTCAGATATGCCATCAGAAGTTGGCTGCGCAAGCTAGCACTCCTGCAGAGGGCTGATCAGTCTAAGGGGCTTCATGTGAACCATTCGTAGAGATCGGATGCTTATGCAGCTATGAGTGATTAGAGAGGACTTTTAGATCTATATTCTCAATCATGAAGTTTGACTATCCATGCTCAGGTATTGGGTTCGGATCCTAAAAGTGGTAGATTAGATCTATTACTAAATGTTGTTTTTTGGTTCACATGTTTGTCATTTTAGATTCAGATTTTTATGTATATAAATTCATATCATAGAATTAGTTGTAGGAGTTTTAAGATCAAATCTTATACATATATTTATAGATTAAATAGTTTAATCTAATGTTCTTTCACTGAAAATTTTGAAATGCTTGCATGAAACCCCTGCGCATCCCAACATCGATCACCTCAGACCTTTCCAATGTCAAAGATGGAGTAGAGGAGATTTTGGATGGTGGATGTTGCTCCTAGATTGATTTTGATGACTACAAAACAGTTGGAAGGGATACAAATAATTTTTATGTGAAAAAGACCTTATGCTCTACAGGGGCAAAATCGTAATTTCATCAAAACTCTGATTTGATAGCATCATCGTGTAGAACAAATGATATGTAATCTATTGGTGAAAGTTTCATGGTTTTTGGACTTATATTTTTGGAGTTATGAAGGTTTGAAGTTCATGAGTCGACTCATGAGTCAACTCATGAAACTATGAGCTGATTGGCACGCAAAGATTAGCCATGGCACGCTGGTTTTCTGGCTTGGCACGACCTGTGAGTCGACTCATGAGTCGACCCACAAGGCATGAGTCGACTCATGAGTCGACCTCTGCTGTTTTGGGCCAAGAAAATCCAGAAACCCAATCTCTGGACTTTGCAACAGAGGTCGACTCATGAGTCGACCCCTGAGGCATGAGTCGACTCATGAGTCGACTCATATGTCGGGATTTGCCTGTAACGGCTAGTTTTTGGCCAGATTTGGTTGCTTTTTAATGCTGCTTTTTGTGCTCTAACGGCTCTTTTTCTGCCTAGTTTGTTTTCCCTTGTCTCTTAAGGCTATAAAGGTTTCAAAAGGTGGAAAACAAAAAGAAGGGAGATCCAAATATCCAAGAGGCATTTAAGTGATTTGAAAAGAGAAAATCAAGAGCATTCAAGAGGGCATTCAAGTGTATTCAAGAGAGAGTTTCTCAAGCCAACTTCTCAACCTCATTCAAGAGCTCATTTACAGCCTTCAAGAAGCCTTCAATCAAGCTCACCAACTCCTCAAGCATTTACTTCATCTCTCATCCACTTTGAGGAAATCCATGAAGGGCTTCTTCATTTGAGTAAAGCGTATTTATTGTTATATTCGCTCACTTAAGGAGCTATTCTTGTACTTAATTTGTGCTCTAAACTGAGTTTATCTTGTGAGCAATTGTTTTTGTTTTGGAGGGTTTCCAAAACAAGGAAAGGTTGATCCGAACCTGAAATCGGAGTGTGTGGGTCGGCTTGTACCCGGGAAACAAGTGGACTAGCTTGGGATAGCTAGTGTCGGAGTTTCCGACGGTTGTATTCGGGTTGAATACAAAGTTTAGTGGATTGGAATTCCCAAGTAGGAGCTTGGGGAGTGGACGTAGGTGCAAGGTTGGCACCGAACCACTATAAATCATTGTGTTTGTGGCATGCTTTATTGTTTCTCTCTAATTCTCCATTATATCCTTGCATTCTTGTTTTAAGTAATTAATCTCAAACCAAAGTATCTCTCTTCATTCATCAAGCTTTTGATATATAATTTTTTACAAGTAATTAGTTAAGCCTAAAATTTTTTAAAACCCAATTCACCCCCCCTCTTGGGTTGCATAGCTGGGCAACAAGTGGTATCAGAGCCCGGTGCTCTAGCCCTTCTTTGATCTAACAATCAAAGAGCCAAAGATCTATGGCAACCCACGTCGGCACTTCTCTAGCCGAGGGGCAATCTACCAACCGACCTCCACTTTTCAATGGGTCTAACTACACCTATTGGAAAGCTCGGATGAAGATTTTCATACAAGCACTAGACTATGATATGTGGAGTATCATAGTGAACGGTCCACACACACCCACCAAGATAATAGATGGTGAGGAGTCAACCAAACCCGAAAGAGAATGGGATGAGGTTGATAAGAAATTGGCACAGTTAAATGCTAAAGCTATGAATGTTCTTTACTGTTCACTTGATGCAAATGAATTTAATCGCATTTCTACCTGTGCATCTGCTAAAGAAATATGGGATAGGTTAGAAGTAACCAATGAGGGAACAAATCAAGTAAAGGAGTCTAAAATAAACATGCTTGTACATAAATATGAGTTATTTAAAATGGAGCATGATGAGTCCATAACTGCTATGTTTACTCGCTTTACTGATATAATTAATGGTTTGAAGAGTCTTGGCAAATCTTATACTAACAGTGAACTTGTAAGGAAGATTCTCAGGTCATTGCCAAGAACCTGGGAAGCCAAGGTGACTGCTATCCAAGAAGCAAAGGACTTGAACACTCTACCTCTAGAAGAGCTTCTTGGATCCTTGATGACTCACGAGCTTAGCATGAAGCAACATCAAGAGGATGAAGTCAAAAAGAAGAGAACCATTGCCCTCAAATCCACAGCCTCTCCTGATGAAGAAACTGACGATACAGAAGATGAAGAACAGGATGAAGAAATGGCACTCATCACCCGAAGATTCAAGAAGTTCCTAAGAAAGAGGAAACAGGGGATGAGAAAGAGACCTTTCACAAAAGGGGAACAAAGCAAAGAGAAAGAAAAAGATCAACCCCTTATATGCTATGAGTGCAAGAAGCCGGGGCATTTCAAATCCGAATGTCCACAATTGAAGAAAGGTCCCAAAAAGTTCAAAAAGAAGGCAATGATGGCCACATGGAGTGCGAGCGACGACTCAAGCTCCGATGAGGAGACCTCAACAGAACAAGCCAACCTGTGCCTTATGGCACACGATAATGAGGTAAATTCTGAAACCCCTAGTGATTTTACTTTTGAAGAATTGCATGAAGCCTTCAATGATTTAATTGATGAATTGAAGAAACTAGGAATGAAAAATAAAGAACTAAAACTGAAAAATCAGTCTTTAGTAAAACAAGCAGAAAATCTTTCAGTTGAAAAATCTACTTTGCTTTAAGAGAACCAAAGCCTAAAGAATGATATAAATAAGCTGAAACCTATAGTAGATAAATTCACCTTAAGTTCAAACAAACTAAATATGATTCTTGAAAATCAAAAGGCCGTATATGATAAGGCCGGACTTGGCTATAACCCCTTAAAGAAACAAAAATATCTGAAAAATATTTATGTAAATTATTCAAGTAACAAGTCTACCAATACTACTTGTTTTAAATGTGGTAGAATAGGACATAAATCTTACACTTGTGCAAACATAACTGTAAAGAAAATATGGGTTCCAAAAGGAACCATCTTGACTAACCAAAAAGGACCCAAGAAAGCTTGGGTACCTAAAACAAAAACTTGATATTTGTTTGCAGGTGTGTCTAGCATCCCATGGAGAAAACAGAAAATGGTATCTGGACAGTGGATGCTCGAGACACATGACTGGTGATGAATCACAATTCATCACGCTTGATGCTAAGGATGGAGGGATGGTCACCTTTGGAGATAATGGCAAAGGAAAGATCATCGAGATAGGTAACATTGGTATCACTCCCTCCAAATATATTGAAAATGTTTTGTTAGTTAAAGGTTTAAAGCATAACTTACTTAGCATTAGTCAATTTTGTGATAAAGGGTATAAAGTAGTTTTTGAATCATCTGTTTGTATTGTGACTAGTCCTATTAATGATGGCATCAAATTTATAGGACATAGACATGGCAATGTTTATATGGTAGATCTAAATGATTTAGCCAAATTAGACATGCAATGCCTAGTATCCTTAAATGCTAAAGTTAATGAGACTAGTTGGCTTTGGCATCGTAGACTTGCTCACATTAGCATGCATTCTCTTTCAAAATTAATTAAGAAAGAATTAGTTCATGGCTTGCCTAAATTGAATTTTGAAAAAGATAGGATTTGTGATGCATGTCAACTAGGTAAGCAAACTAGAGTTTCATTTAAATCCAAAAATATTGTTTCAACTTCTAGACCATTAGAGCTTTTGCATATGGATTTATTTGGACCAACTAGAACCACAAGTCTAGGAGGAAAACGATATGGTTTTGTAATAATAGATGATTATTCACGTTTTACTTGGGTTTTCTTTTTGGCACACAAAGATGAAACTTTTCATATTTTCACTAAATTTCATCGAAAAGTCACTAATGAAAAAGGATTTTCAATTCAAAATATTAGAAGTGATCATGGAACTGAATTTGAAAACCAAAACATTGAAAAATTTTGTGATGAGAATGGAATCGGCCATAACTTCTCTGCTCCTAGAACACCCCAACAAAATGGGGTAGTTGAAAGGAAAAATAGAACCTTAGAAGAAATGGCCCGTACCATGCTTTGTGAAAGCAACCTTCCAAGATATTTTTGGGCGGAAGCTATTAACACAGCATGTTACATTTTAAATCGTGCTTTAATTAGACAATTTTTTAAGAAAACCCCCTATGAACTTTGGAAAGGAAGAAAACCAAATATTGCATATTTTCATGTTTTTGGTTGCCGATGTTTTGTATTAAATAATGGTAAGGAAAGACTTGGTAAATTTGATGCAAAATCAGATGAAGCAATCTTTCTGGGTTACTCCTCTACTAGTAAAGCTTTTAGAGTTTTTAATAAAAGAACTTTAGTAGTTGAGGAGTCCATTCATGTTGTCTTTGATGAATCTAACGATCTTCCTTCAAGGAAGAATGAGGGTGTTGATGATGCAGATCCATTAATAGAAGGTATGAAGGAGATCACTCTGAAAGATTCAGCCACTCCAGAGGACAAGGAACAAGAAGACAAACAAGATGAGATAGGTGAGAAAATTCAAGAACAACCTCAAGGTACAATTGACCTACCCAAGGAATGGAGGTATGTTCACAACCATCCTAAGGAGTTAATTATTGGTGATCCTATGCATGGTGTAAAAACTCGCTCTTCACTTAGAGATGTGTTTAATCATTGTGCTTTTGTATCTCATTTTGAACCTAAAACTATTGAAGAAGCTGAAAAAGATCATAATTGGATTAATGCAATGCAAGAGGAACTTAATCAATTTGATAGAAATAATGTTTGGACTTTGGTTTTAAGACCTAAAAACTGTTCAATAATTGGCACAAAATGGGTCTTTAGAAACAAATTAGATGAGCATGGTAATGTAATTAGAAATAAAGCAAGATTGGTTGCTAAAGGATATAATCAAGAAGAAGGGATTGATTTTGATGAAACCTTTGCACCAGTAGCTAGATTAGAAGCCATTAGACTTCTACTTGCATATGCTTGCTTTATGAAATTCAAATTGTTTCAAATGGATGTTAAAAGTGCATTTTTAAATGGATTTATTGCTGAAGAAGTTTATGTAGAACAACCCCCTGGATTTGAAAATCATGCCTTTCCTAATCATGTCTTTAAATTAAATAAGGCATTATATGGATTAAAACAAGCACCTAGAGCATGGTATGATAGACTAAGCAAATTTTTACTAAGTAATGGTTTTTCAAGAGGTAATGTAGATACAACCCTCTTTATCAAAAGAAATCAAAATGATATGTTAGTTATACAAATTTATGTTGATGACATAATTTTTGGGTCTACTAATGAATCCCTTTGTCAAGACTTTGCTAAGCTTATGCAGGGAGAGTTCGAGATGAGCATGATGGGAGAACTCACCTTCTTCCTCAGACTCCAGATCAAACAATCAAGAGAGGGAATCTCCATCACCCAAAGCAAGTAAACCAAGGAACTACTCAAAAGATTTGGAATGGAGAACTCCAAACCCATTGGCACACCAATGAGTCCCTCATGTAAGCTTGACAAGGATGATGAAGGTAAATGTGTAGACTTAAAATACTATAGAGGCATGATTGGATCATTATTATATTTAACTGCAAGTAGGCCTGATATCATGTTTAGTGTTTGTTTATGTGCTAGATATCAATCTAATCCTAAAGAATCTCATTTGAATGCTGTTAAAAGAATCCTTAGATACTTAAATGGTACTCAAACTTTAGGGTTATGGTACTCTAAGGACTCACAAATAGATTTATTAGGATATTCTGATGCTGACTTTGCTGGATGTAAACTAGATAGAAAAAGCACAAGTGGAACTTGTCAATTTCTTGGAGTTAACCTAATCTCATGGTTTAGCAAGAAACAAAATTCGGTAGCACTGTCTACGGCTGAGGCCGAATACATTGCAGCCGGAAGTTGTTGTGCTCAAATCTTGTGGATTAAGCAACAACTCGAAGACTTTGGAATTAAACTTAATGAAACACCAATAAGATGTGACAACACAAGTGCCATAAATCTATCTAAAAATCCTATTCAACACTCAAGATCCAAACATATTGAAATAAGACATCACTTCATAAGAGAACATGTTCAAAACAAAAATATAATTCTTGAATATGTTTGCACCGAAAATCAATTAGCTGATATCTTTACAAAGGCCCTTAGTGAGGATAGATTCTGTGAAATTAGGAGAAATCTAGGAATTCTTGATCCATTTGCCTGAATTATTTCTCAAATTCCAATGATTTATGGTCAAAATCTCCTAAGACCTCAATTTTCAACACCTTTCTTGGTCCCAAAAGCTCAAGTTTTTCATTCTAAAAACTCATCTTAGAGCTAAACTCCTTCTCCCCAAAATTCAAATTTTTCTGGAATTTATTCATATTTTTCCTGATTTTCTGAACTTCATGAGTCGACCCCCATGAGTCGACTCAATGGCAAACTTGTAATTCCCAGCAACTTCCAACGGGCTGAAGGGTTTATATGTTGAATTACTGTTCGTGAGCCGACCCTCATGCTCGTCTTCCTCCTTCCGAAATCCATTCTCCCTTCTCCCATTTGCTCCATTTCCTAGGCTTGAGCTAGTGGAACTCCCCCGCCTCCTCTCCACCGCAAATAGCCACTCCGGGAAAGGTTCTTTTGTGACCTCTTCCCTTGTTCTTCACGGTTGGAGCGTGCCCTAGCACTCCACCGTCCCTCTCAAATCCACTCATTCTCTCCTCCAAAACCTCAAATCACTCTCTTATAATCCTTCCTCCACTCCTTCACTTGCTCCTCAAGTCTCCTCGCCTGCTATTGAAGAAGGTATGGCACCAAAAATGAAACTTCCCCAAAGGAGAAAGTCTGTCCGGGAACTTGAAGAAAGTGTCAGAAGGAAAAGACAAGCGGCACAGTCCACCTCTGCTCCCGTTCCAGATTCAGTTCAAGGTCCTTCACAGTCTTCTCAAACTCCCAGTAAGAACCCTCTCTCAGATAGAAAAGTAGAAACCGGGAAAAACATTGACTTCCGGTTCTTTGAAAGTGAGGGATTTTCTTTAGCAAGTAAGATCAAAACTCAGGGATGGAGCTTTTACTGTTCACTCAAAGAAGTCACCTTTGTTGACCTTGTTAGGGAGTTTTATCAGAATCTTATTTATGGAAATGGGTCAGTAACTTCAACTGTGAAAGGGATTGATATCTGTCTGGATCCTGTCATTTTAGGGGAGATTTTACACTTACCTAGTGAAGGTTATGCATACATGGAACTCCCCGTGAAAGAAGAAGGTATAAGTGTTATACTTGGAGGAACCTACCAAGGGAATTTGAATAAACTAGAGGCCAAGATTTTACCTATAGAAATGAGAATCTTACATCAAATGGTCACAAAACTTTTCTTCCCTAGGAGTGGTAGGCACGATCTTCTGTCAGGCAGGGACATATGCATTATGTTTCACATTATCACAGAAACCCCCCTAAACCTCCCAGCACTTATGATAGAGGCCATGAGAGAGACTCTGAACAGATCTAAGGCACATTTGCCTTATGGTATGGCCCTGACTAGAGTTTTCAGGAGGTTTGGAGTTAGTTGTGAGGGGGAGGCTCCCACCAAACTGTCTCATGTTGATACCTTCAACCTACACACCTTGCATCGAATGGGGTTCACAAAAAGTGGTGGTGGTTGGATAAGGGGAGCTGAGGAAAGAACAGAAGAAAGAGCAGAAGAGAGAGCAGAAGAAAGAGCTGAGGATACAGCAGAAGTCAGAGCTGAAGAAGAAGAAGGTCCATCATCTCCTGTTCATGACTTCAGGGCAGCTTCACCAGATATACAGTTCTTTCCAGATGCAGAGGCTGGCCCTTCTGAGTTTACCAGGATACCCACACCTGTGCATCAGCCAGAGAGCAGAGCACCTCTGCCAGAGTTCACACTGTCCGATTATCAGATTGAGCGGATTGCACAGCGTATGGTCTCTTTGATGTCGAGTCAGATGAGCAGTACTTCATTTGTACCAGGGGCTACTTCTACTGATCAGACTTTGACTCCCCACATCTCCACAGTATATCAGATGATGGCAGATCAGTCCATGAGGATTCAGCAGCTTGAGGACACTGTTCTGAGATTGACTGGTAGAGTTCTCGAGTTACAGGGGCAGGTCTTCGATTTGGCACACCCTCAGCCTCAGGAGTCTTCGATTGAGGTCACTGATCTCACTGCAGAGGTCGGCAGACTCAGAGGAGCTCTTGAGGGCGGTTATGAGTTGCTGAGGAAGGAGATCAGAGGATCAAGTGAGCAAGCTACTACTCAGTTCACTGCACTTCTCCAGGCTGTCTCCAGGGCACTGACTGTACTTGACTCCATCAGACTTACCCTTTCAGTTCAGTCCCTAGCTTCTCAGCGTTCTCAGCCACCCAGTTCCTCCCATTCGCCTGCTCGTGCCAGTTCTTCCTCTCATGCCAGAGGCAGACGGGGTCGAGGACGCATCTCAGATCCAGATCCATCTGATCCTTATCACATTTCTGATGATTCTGATCATTGATCATTTCTAGATCCTAGGTCTTAGTGTTTAGTCCTCTCTAGGATCTGTATTTTTGGGGCCATGTATTGACATGAGCTAGTTGACTTTGTATGTTACTTTTTATGTTACAATCTATGTACTGAAACAATTATGGCTTTACTTATGGAATGATGATTATCTTACTTTGGTCATATATTCTCTTTTGTGAAATATTGTCTTCTCTTTATGGTATTATCATTTTATGATTGCTGTTAATAGTTGCTTCATTAAGGGGGAGCAAACCCTACAAGAGGAGAAATTAAAGAATGCTTCAAAAAAAAAAAAAAAAAAAAAAAAAAGGACTTAACCTTGTTTGATGATGTCAAAAAGGGGGAGAAATTAAACACAAAGAAATCCATCAAAAGCAAACACTACAAATTATGAGAAATTAATACATTGACAATTTTAAGTACAAATGGTAAATATACTGCAAATAAGTACCTTTTAAAATTACTCATACTCTGATTTGCTGTAAACCATTGAATATGCTTTGATAGGCTTTCAAATTCCAAACCCACTCTGATATATTGAATACATTACTCTAATACTTTGACATTTTTTTTACTACTCCGATACATTACTCAATTTTACTCTGATACATTGAAAAACTGTTTTTATTACTCTGATACTTTGCAAAATTTTTCTCTGATACTTTGTAAAATTGTTTTCCCTACACTGATACATTGCAGGATTTTCATTTCTCTTGCTCTGATACATCTTAAACTTAAATGATCTAATACTCTTTCCAAATCAACTATTCAATATGCTTTGGCACACATGACTAGTTTTGAGAATTGAGAAAATTTTTTAAAATACAGTTTGCTCTGATAATAAAATCAAATTTTCTGCTCTAACACCAAGACAATAATCCAATGAGCATATCTTCCAATCTTTAAGCAAATGGGCAAACTACTTATGCATATAACCATTTGTTTCACATGCCAAAAGAATCATACTTTTTTCAAGCATATGCACCTAAAATGCAATCTTTTGAAATTCATGATTCATATAAATGCTTTTGTTCAAATGTTTTGTCATCATCAAAAAGGGGGAGATTGTTGCTCCTAGATTGATTTTGATGACTACAAAACAGTTGGAAGGGATACAAATAATTTTTATGTGAAAAAGACCTTATGCTCTACAGGGGCAAAATCGTAATTTCATCAAAACTCTGATTTGATAGCATCATCGTGTAGAACAAATGATATGTCATCTATTGGTGAAAGTTTCATGGTTTTTGGACTTATATTTTTGGAGTTATGAAGGTTTGAAGTTCATGAGTCGACTCATGAGTCAACTCATGAAACTATGAGCTGATTGGCACGCAAAGATTAGCCATGGCACGCTGGTTTTCTGGCTTGGCATGACCTGTGAGTCGACTCATGAGTCGACCCACAAGGCATGAGTCGACTCATGAGTCGACCTCTGCTGTTTTGGGCCAAGAAAATCCAGAAACCCAATCTCTGGACTTTGCAACAGAGGTCGACTCATGAGTCGACCCTTGAGGCATGAGTCGACTCATGAGTCGACTCATATGTCAGGATTTGCCTGTAACGGCTAGTTTTTGGCCAGATTTGGTTGCTTTTTAATGCTGCTTTTTGTGCTCTAACGGCTCTTTTTCTGCCTAGTTTGTTTTCCCTTGTCTCTTAAGGCTATAAAGGTTTCAAAAGGTGGAAAACAAAAAGAAGGGAGATCCAAATATCCAAGAGGCATTCAAGTGATTTGAAAAGAGAAAATCAAGAGCATTCAAGAGGGCATTCAAGTGCATTCAAGAGAGAGTTTCTCAAGCCAACTTCTCAACCTCATTCAAGAGCTCATTTACAGCCTTCAAGAAGCCTTCAATCAAGCTCACCAACTCCTCAAGCATTTACTTCATCTCTCATCCACTTTGAGGAAATCCAAGAAGGGCTTCTTCATTTGAGTAAAGCGTATTTATTGTTATATTCGCTCACTTAAGGAGCTATTCTTGTACTTAATTTGTGCTCTAAACTGAGTTTATCTTGTGAGCAATTGTTTTTGTTTTGGAGGGTTTCCAAAACAAGGAAAGGTTGATCCGAACCTGAAATCGGAGTGTGTGGGTCGGCTTGTACCCGGGAAACAAGTGGACTAGCTTGGGATAGCTAGTGTCGGAGTTTCCGACGGTTGTATTCGGGTTGAATACAAAGTTTAGTGGATTGGAATTCCCAAGTAGGAGCTTGGGGAGTGGACGTAGGTGCAAGGTTGGCACCGAACCACTATAAATCATTGTGTTTGTGGCATGCTTTATTGTTTCTCTCTAATTCTCCATTATATCCTTGCATTCTTGTTTTAAGTAATTAATCTCAAACCAAAGTATCTCTCTTCATTCATCAAGCTTTTGATATATAATTTTTTACAAGTAATTAGTTAAGCCTAAAATTTTTTAAAACCCAATTCACCCCCCCTCTTGGGTTGCATAGCTAGGCAACAGTGGAGAAAAATCTAATGAAGACTCTCTTCTCTATGATTTTTCTCTCACCCAAAATCCTAGAACAGCTCTGGTCGCTCACTCGAGAGAAGATCGATCTCCTCTTTTGTTCATGCCAAGGAAGAGGGAAACCCACCCAAACCTCATGCCCCAAAGAAAGATTTTTGACCCTCTTTCTCTCTGGTATCTCATGGGTAAAAAGCTCTCTTAGTTTAGTGCACAAAATTGTGGCCTTTTTATGGTTGTCGCACAAACAAGATAATACAAAATAAGGACTGGAGTTTGTTGCAATTCAAACTATTTTAAATTTTAATTTGACTCTAATTTTTTCTCAATCTTATCTAACCTAAAGAGGGACTTACCAAAAAAATTAGATATGAAAATCAATTGGGAAGAGTTCCTTTTCTCGCACACAATGGGCACCTTTAGAAGAAGCCGACGTGTGGGAGGAAAGGGATAAGGTTTCAAGTTAAAATTCAAATCATTTTGAATTCAAATCAAAACCAACCAAATCCTATCCTTAATGGATGACAAAAGAAGGGTCATTATCTGATTTTCTCATGTACAAATTGATTTTGTATGGTGAGAAAAGGCATGAGATAATTTAGGTGGCGCAAAGGAGAGAGTCCTATTCATTTGGAACTCTAGGGTTTAACCAATTAGATTTTTTTCAAATCCATTCCAAATAGACCCAAATAAAATATGATAAACCTAATCTAATTAGGCTCCTATAATCTCAATTAAATTTAATCAAATTAATAAATTAATTTAGTCATAGACCCAATCAAATCAGGATCATTTCTCCCTTATCGATTAGATCATCTCATAACCTAATCAGACCTGACCAAATTGAATCAAATTCAATCAGACTTGATCTAGACTTTAATGCTCAATCAAATTAAGCTAATTAGTGATCAAATTACTAATTAATCTTCTATTACTGATAGAGTTCAAGTCTAGTGAGACTTTTCAGTAGAGTCTCCGTCTAATGAGACTCTTCAGTGGAGTCCCCGTCTAGTGAGTCTCTTCAGCAAAGTCTCCATCTACTGGGACTTTTCACCAGAGTCTTCATCCACTGAGACTCTTCAGATTAGCTGATATGATCATGATGTTGTCATTAGGATATCATAATTATCAATCAAATTTCGACTTCAATAAAAATTAAAAATACGTAGAAAGTAGTGAGTCGGGTCGAATCCACAAAGAAGGCAAGATTTTGATTTGAAATTTTTGATTTTGCAAAAAAAAAATAAAATTTTAGAGAAAATAATTTAAGTCAGAAAATAAAAATTTAACGTATAAAAAATAAATCAGATACTAAGATCTACTATTTAGATCCTAGTATCTACTTACGATAAAAATAAATAATAAAAATTTAAAGTACATAAAATAAATTGGTACTAAGATCTACTAACTAGATCCTAGCATCTAATTACAATAAAAATAAAAGATAAAAATTTAAAGTATAAAAAAATAAAATTTACATTAATTAAAATTAAAATTCAAGTATAGAGAATTTAAAAATAATAATAAAATAAAATAAAAATAAAATTATAATAAAAATCTAAAGTTAATCAGCACAGCTTTATCGGAAAGATGGTTGATGATCTCTCCTTCTTCCGTCGTACTCCGTAGAGCAAACCAATTTTTCTCCTTCTTCTCTTTAAGTCGCTAAAGCTATTTTATTTTTTTCTCCATTTTTTTTCTTACTTTCTATTGATTTTTTCTACTCCTAAGACTTATTCTCGGACCTCCTATTTATAGGTAAATTTTTTATATTTTTTTGGTAGGAAAAAGAGTCTTAAAATCCTTAAAAATTATATTAATCCCCTTAAAAATATTCTTGACCATCGGATGAGGCTTGGACCGCCCAGATCTGATCAAAATCCATAATTTTAATCCTTCTATCAGTCGTTCGATCTGAGTTCTGATGAAGTTCTGGTCGTTGGATCACGTAAAAGATCTCCTATTCAAAGTCGAAAATATCCTCAGCCGTCCGATCGCTTGATGGATCACTTCTGGGCCATCAAATCATGCAAAAGAATCCTATTCAAAATCGGCAACATATTTGGACCATCGGATTTGATGATGGATGCATTTTCGATCATTGGATCGTGTAAAAATCTCTCTTATAAATCGACAATGGATGCTGACCGTCGGATCTGGGTCGGGATGAATGTCAGCCATTGGATCACACCTAGAATCCTTCTCTCACTGTGAGTCACATCCGTGGACCGCGTGAAGTTTTCTGTAGGCCGTGCCCTAGCTCTGTGGACCGAGCGACCGGTTCACTGTGCACTGAAGGTAATATTTTTTATTTTTTAGGATATTTTTGCTTGATTTTTGCTCTGATTTTTGCCTGAAAAATAAAAAAAATTATGTATTAAATTCTTCATTATTTTGATACTTAAATTACCCAATTAAATTAATATTTATTTTTCATAAATATATTTTATTTTCATATTTTTTAAAAATTATTTTTTTTTATAAGAAAATCTAATTTATTAATGAAATTAAGTTTTTAAGAAGATGTTAGCAGCAAAAATTATCAAAAATATCTTCAACAAATATAAAAATATACCATTTATCACATCTCCCAACTTGAACTTTACTCATCTTCGAGTAAAGAAAAAATTTAGAATTAAGTATCGTTTAACTTAAAATTTTAATTTTTATCAAATAATTTTCAAAAAGGCCAGTGATATTCAATAGAGCATGAGTGAGGTATGTCATTGGGGTATTAATACTAATCAATGTAAGAGTTAAAATAAGGACACTAAATTTTTTATGAACATTTCCAAATTATTGCTACCTTTATCTCCTTCATATAGATAAGTATATTGTTACTTTCATTCTTCTTTTATTGAACTCTTTTTTTTCTCTCTCTTTTTTTTAAATATTATATCACTATTGAATGTCTTAACCCTTTAAGCTTTCTATTTGACCCATATAGTGAGCTTTCAGCCAATGACTCCCAAATCAGACGGCTTTAGGGCACTAGGTATAGAACAACCTCGGACCTACTTGCTCGAATCAAACAGGCTATGAGTTAAAACTAGCTTTACAACAAAGCTTCTTTGCCCTTCATATCTTTTGATGCGAAACTCAATGCTTGCTTAGGCAAAGAGGCCTGATTACTCAGTATGAATTACTTAAAAACTTTTCTTTTTTTTTTTTAATTTTTATATGAAGAAACATATAGTTACCCTACACAAGCCCATAAAAAGTTAACTCTTCTTTGATGCTGGTAAAAAAATTTAGAAATACTCAAAGAAAACTGTTTAAGTTTTAAACTTAACTCTTTATTGAGTTTTCTTAATACTTGATCTCTCAATATCTCATAAACTCTCTGATCTGTACATTAATTTTTTTTAAAAAATATTTAGTTTAACTTAATTTTTAAGTATAATCAAGTGCTTAAATACTAAATATTAACTTACTTGAGGACTTTAAAAATTTAAAAAGTTTTATTATCGCCCCAACTTAATTGATATTATCCTCAATGGAGTAGAAAAAATGAAGGGTGCATGCAAAGAGAAAGAAAAGAAGAGATATCACTTGATCCAGAAGTCTTTTCAAAATTGATTCTCTCTCCAACTTAGCCAAGATTATCTTCAGATCCCTACAAAAGATACTAAGTAGGACTTGATTAATCTAAACAAAATATAAAAAAAAAGTAAAAGCTAAAAATAGAAACTAAAAAATTGGGTTGCCTCTCAGGAAGCACTAAGTTTACCATCTTCAGCCAGACCATTTCAATTCTTACCTATCCTATGTCAAATATTAGATTGATAAATTTCAATGGTTTTGGATTGCCAATCTCAAGAAGATGGTCCTTGATAAATTTTAATATTTTATTATCAATCTTCAAAAAAAAATTTACATCCCCATTTTTAATTGTAGTAAGATAATTCTCAGACCCTTGTTTGTTGAGAATTTCTCCTATTTGTTTTTCTATAATGCTTATAAATTGAGTATTTAGTTTAGGAGTTAAGTTCGATGCAATGGGTACTGAAAGGATGCCATTTGATTCTAAACATGTATTCTCAAGTGTGACTGAGGATGATTTCAATTCTGGAGGGGATGGTGATTCTAAAGAAGAAGAACTAACTTTTAAGGCTGAAGAAAATAGAACTTTTTATGAATATATCTCAGGTAGCTCATCCGCTCACTTCTCAGTATCAATTTTAGGCTCAGGTTCTTCTATCGGATTAGTCTCAGTACTAATCTCTTCTTGTAAATTCTCTTTTTGGCTAGCATCAGTACTAGCCTTTTTCACCTGATCTTGGTATGGGTCCTTAAGAATCCTATCACTTTTAAGCTCAGAGATTATTTTATCATTTTCAAATTGAGGATTCTTAGATGGGACAATAGATTGATAACTAGATCCAGGTGGTTGGTGGATGGATGAGTCATTTTTAAAATTCAATTTTTGTTGGCTCGATAATTGATCTAGTTCTCTCCTCATAAAAAACTCAGCCAATTGACCTATTTGTACTTCTAGCCTGATGAGAGATTGCTGTTGGGTCATAATCATTTGTTGAAGTTGGCTAAACCTATCATCGACTAGATTAATCTATTGAGAAGGTGGGTATGAAGACTGATTGTAATAGGATGGTTGGATAGGCTGACTAGGCTGACCACTATTATAGGCTTAATTTTGGTATTAGGGCCTATTTTGAAAGTTCTGCACAAAAAAAATTTGGGTCTTAGCCTGAGTCTGTTGGGATCTCCAAGAAAAATTAGGGTGGTTCCTCCAATCTTGGTTATATGCATTTAAGAATGGGTCATTGACAGGATTGGAGTAACCTTGAGCAACTTGAACTTGCTCTAGGATGAAAGGTGGAAACTGTGCAGCCGTAGGACATTCACTAACATAATGGGCTAGACTAGCACAGATAAAACAAATCTCCTGATAATTAGGAGGTATTGTGTATTATGTAGGAGATTGTAGACCTAAGGCTAGGCATTTATCTATAAGATCGATTTTATCTAATTTTTGGGCTAGCAGGTTCAAATCGACCTCAAGACTAGAGTCAGAATATTTGATCCCATAGAATGATGGGAACATCGATGGATTATAGGTGGAAGAAATAAAATATTCCTTCATCTACCTAGGTGGTTCTTAGAATTTCTAGCCATTTAATGATCATGTTTAACATGGATCAGTCATTCAATTTTAGGATTAGGTTTAACTAGGTCAGAATAAAAAAATTATATCATGCATCTACCAGTGCAAACCCTAATATGTGTGGCTCAGATTTTTTTTTAAAATTTTATTTTTTTAAGAAGAAGGAGAAAGGAAAAGAGAAGAGAAAGAAAAAGAGAAGTTCTAAAGGTGAGATCCTTAAGAAAGCCCTAGACCTAAAGATGAAAGATGGAAAGAATTAGTTGTGGTTGAGTGTTAATTGTAATCAAGTTAGCAGATAATTAAACCTAGACACCTACAGATTTCTTGGACCTAACAATTCTATGTAGAATGGCTTGAAGGAGGAAAACCGCTTTTCCTCTATAGGATCTTCCAGATTTCATCAAATCTGGGATGGAATAATTTAAAAAAAATTATCCTACATATATTTCAGATCTAAGTCTCTAGATCTAATCTTCATATCTAATATTAAATCTAAAATAAATCTAAAGGGATGAGGAAACAAGTAATACCTTAAGGGTAATCTGATTACCCTGTAGATGATCTCTGCATAGTCTGATGTTCTAATGTAGCCACGCAAGTGCCTGGCCTCTACCAGTATCCACTCAGGTAGGATCTAGAATGTCTTCTCCTCATGAATCTATGCTCCAAATATCAGATCTAAATCTGATTAGGAAGATCTTCAAAAGTCTTCCTGAAGTTGGAGCAGCAGCCTGTCGAAGAAGTCCTGTAGCCTTCTGTTCTAGGCATCACCACGCCTTGGATCTTTGCCAGATGGACATCCAACTTTTTGGATGTGAAGAGGGGAGGAAGGAGAGCAGGGAAGATGGAGAGAAGAGGGGAGGGGGTGGCAGCTATTAGGTTTTGTGCATAAAATAACTTCTTCCATGAAACCCTAGGTGCAGCAGGGTTTATATAGACCCTGTATGCTGCACAGTGCCACATCATTCAACCAATCAAAAAATTCCAATAAATTTTAGAAAAATTTTGATTAGTGGAGTGATATCATCTAATTATATCAGATAAGAACCCCACCTTATCTCCAAAAGATGGTGCCAACATTGGATAAGCACAAATAGAGGTGGCGCCCAAGAGTTTAAATTGATCAAGACTCTCCAATCCTTATCCACTTGGGGCGCCCACTTTAATCCAATTGGGCTCACACCATAATCTGATTATGGTGCCCAATTTGATGTGGCTTGGCTTGTGGACACTCCATAAAAGTCCTTCAATGAGCCCTCTTCAGTTTAAGACCCATATGTTAACTTTTGACAGTGTCTTAAAATGAAATTGGCAGGTGCTAAGAATTAGCAGGTGTTGTCTTAAATTCATCTCATGAATTAAGAGAAACCTTTTTTGAGCTAGACAAGATTCATTTAGACTAAAAAAAATCTTTCTAAAGTTCTCTGGATGAGTCAAATCATATTTGGCTCAGTAGAGACAGAAAAGATTACACGAGAAGAAAGTTAGGCTCAATCGTGTGCTAGCATAATTTTCTTGAACCTAATTGGATCTTATCCAAATCAATTGGGTTAGCCCAATTGATGACATCCAGATCCTAACTCTTATTTATGTGACCTAGTTAGGTTTAATTCTGTATGGTAATGAGACATGTCATGATCTCATCATCGACATCATTAAAACTCCTTTCGATGGACCAGAACTCTTCTGATTCAGACAATTAGAATGATCGATCATTAATATCATTCTAATTGCTTCGAAAATCTACCAGTAACATCTAGCAGTATGTGGTGGCAACCCATCAGAACTAAAGATGAACCTCTCGGTGCAGCTACCTGTGTGATTGAGTTCTTCTATCATGAGTCCTGACTGAATTAGGGTTAAGATGAACTCGTCACACCCAACATCAGTCATATGAGTTAATCGATCGATCCGAGTCTGATGTGAAACCTTAATGGAAAACTCTTTTCCATTATTTCACTCTGCCATGGCTATGGGCTTAAGGACTCGATCTTTCAATTATCATAGGACTACTCCTCTCATCTACCGAGGTTGGTAGATCCCATCTTGGTGCGACCTAGTTCCTACAATGAATATGCTACAGCCAACATACACCTCAAAGTTCTGAATGGCTAGGAGATTGAGTTATGATGTAGTCAAACTATAACACACTCAAGGTGAACTATCGATGCACCTCAGGTCAAAGAACTAGATACACAATTGCAGCATCGAGCTAGTCATTGACGAGAAGGTAGACTTCCTTATGACTACTCAAAGTGGTCATGCTCAGTACTCTCGTTCTCAATGAATACCTATACTCTCGCTCCAGTGTCTCCACACCATAGACTCAAGACACATCTATCCTAAGAAAATGATCGTACACCAACCTTCCAGATCGATCACCATCCTCGTGATGATCCTATGGTCAGGAGCCGTTATGAGTTAGTTATGTAAATTCATGCCTTAAATTTTCAACTCTTGAAAATATGAACTTACATTTCTACTAACTCAAAGGATGTATCACAGACACAATGTATACAATGTGATAGAAGAATAACCCTTTTATTCATTTATAATCAAAATTATAAATTTGCCCTTAGATATGTACAGGAATGTGTCAGTCGATCTGGCATCTAGGGCACACATCTAACAAACTCCCACTTGATCTAATGCTAATTGGCTATATATCTAAGTCCCATCTTCTCAAGGTGGACTTCGATCTTTTAGTGGCCCAATGGCTTAGTCAGCGGGTCTGCCAAATTATCTGTGGAGTCGACTCTCATAACCTCGACATAATCCTTTTCGAGGTAATCACGGATCAGATAAAATTGCCGCTCGATGTGCTTGGACTTTTGGTGAGACCTCGGCTCCTTAGCTAGGGCTATGGTACCATTATTATCGTAGTAAAGATGTATGGCATCTGATGACATCACTCCAAGCTCTGCGGCAAACTTTTTGTACCAGAATGCCTCCTTCACAGCTTCCGATGCAGCAATGTACTCTGTCTCCATGGTGGAATCAGCAATCACCGTTTGCTTGAAACTCTTCCAGCTAACTGCACCATCATTACAAATGAATAGACTCCCAAATGTTGACTTGCGATCATTTATATCAGACATAAAGTCTGAGTCTGTATATCCTTGAATCTGGAGTTCTCCATTCTCAAAGACTAGAAACATATCTTAGTCCTTCTCAAATACTTAAGGATATATTTCACAGAAGTCCAGTGCTCTTCGCTTGGATTCGACTGATATCTGCTTGTGACACTCACAGCATGGGCTATATCAGGTCGTGTACATAGCATGGCATACATGAGGCTTCCTATTGCCGAAGTATAAGGGATCTTGCTCATGCATTCAATCTCCTCAGGTGTGCTAGGGCACATCTTCTTGGAGAGATGAATGCCATGTCTAAAAGGCAATAAACCTCTTTTGGAGTTTTCCATGCTAAACCTCTTTAGCACCTCCTCAATGTACATCTTCTGTGAAAGTCCGAGCATCCTATTTGGTCTATCTCTATAGACCTTAATACCCAGTATAAAGGATGCCTCTCTTAGATCTTTCATAGAGAACTCCTTAGACAACCATACTTTGATTGAGGTCAACATGGAAATATCATTCCCAATTAGGAGGATGTCATCTACGTACAATACGAGGAAGACAACTACACTCCCACTGATCTTTTTAAACACACATGGTTCCTCCTCGTTCTTGATGAAACCAAATATTTTGATCACATCATTGAAATGAGTATTCCAACTCCGAGATGCTTGCTTAAGTCCATAAATGGATCTTTGCAGCTTGCAGATCTTGTGATCATCATCACTGGATGTGAAACCAAGCGGCTGTTCCATATAGATATCTTTTTTAAGATGTCCATTTAAGAATGCCGTTTTCATGTCCATCTGCCATATTTCATAATCGAAATAGGCTGCAACAGCAAGCAATGTGCGGATGAATTTTAGCATGGCTACGGGCGAGAAGGTATCCTGATAGTCAATGCCTTCGCGCTGACTATAACCTTTCGCTACGAGCCTAGCCTTAAATGTCTCTACATTCCCATCTGCACCTATCTTTCTCTTGAAGATCTATTTACATCCAATAGGTACAATACTTTCAGGTGGATCTACCAAGGTCCAGACTTAGTTTGAGTGCATCGAGTCAATTTCTGATCTCATTGCCTCTAACCATTTCTCGAAGTCGATATCTAATATCACCTCATCATAGGTCTTGGGGTCATCACCATGAGCTCCATTTTTCATGAGGAACATTTCCTCTACATCCTCTTGTATGGTACCTAAGTACCTTTCAGGAGGATAAAAAATTCTAGTCGATCTACGAGGTGGAAGAGGTTGTGTTAAGACTGGTTCTGATTGATTAGATTCCTCAGGTTCTTTAGCTTGTTGCTCTTAGGAGACATTCTCCTTGAGCTTAATTATTCTTCCGATGCCACCATATTGAATAAACTATTTTTCAAGAAAAATAGCATTTTGACTCATAATCACATTGTGGTCTTTCGAAATATAGAAATAGTATCCTAATGACTCTTTAGGATATCCTATGAATCGAGCTCTAAAAGACCTGAACTCTAACTTGTCCGCCTGCTGTCTCTTGACATGAGCCGGACAACCCCAAATTCTGAGATGATTCAGACTTGGCTTCTTACCATGCCATATCTCATATGGTGTGGTAGGAACGATTTTAGAGGGAACCCTATTCAATACATAAATTGCTGTCATGAGACAATATCCCCAAAACAATTCGGAGAGGTTCGTGAAGCTTATCATGGAGTGGACCATATCTAATAGGGTCTGGTTTTTCCATTCTGAAACCCCATTAAGTTGAGGCGTTCCAGGTGGAGTCCATTGAGAGACTATGCCATTGTCCTTAAGATAGTCTAGAAACTCCTGACTAAGGTATTCACCTCCTCGATCTGATCGAAGAACCTTAATGGGCTTTTCTGTTTATTTTTCTACCTTAAGTCTGAATTCTTTGAACATTTCAAAAGCTTCAGACTTGTGTTTCATTAAAAACACATACCCATACCTAGATATATCATCGGTAAAGGTAATGAAGTAGATGTAGTTGCCTCTGACCGGCACATCAAATGGGCCGCACACATCCGTATGTACTAGGGCAAGTAGGTCTGTGGCACTTTCCCCATATCCCACAAAAGGAAGCTTGGTCATTTTGCCTTGAAGGCATGATTCATAAACTAGATATGACTTAAAAGTCAACGGACTCAATAGCCTAGATTTCTTCAATTTGTTAACCCTGTCTTCCACTATATGACCTAGCCTTAAGTGCCACAGATACTTATCATTTAGACTATCTCTGAGCCTTTTAATTCCTATGGCATTCACATTTTGCTCAATATTAAATACAGATACATCAATATGTAGCTGATAGAGATCGTTAATAAGAAAATCATCTCTAACTTTATTATTTTCATAAAAAATATTACAATAGTCCTTATGAAAGCTAATCACATAGCCTTCTTGTGCTAAACATGAAACAAAAATCAAATTCCTGCTTGCTGCAGGCATATAATAACAATCTCTAAGAAATAAATCTAATCCTAATGATAATCATAGAGGGTAGGTTCCCATGGCCATAGCAGCAACTTCTGCTCCATTTTCGATGCGTAGGATCATCTCCCCATCCCTCAGCCTCCTGCTCTTCTCAAGACCCTGCATAGAAGTGCACAAATGAGTACTAGAACCAGAGTCAAGCACCCAACTGGATGCAGAAGAAATCGTAAGGTTAGACTCTAAAATAAGCATACCTCCAGAAGGACTATCCTTCTTGTTCTTCAGGGTGGCCAGGTACTGAGGACAGTTCCACTTCAAATGGCCATCTGATTGGCAGTGGAAATATTTTCCCTTATCAGCAGCCTTCTTCTTCGGTTCTGTCTTCTTCTTCTTGCCATCCACCTTATGCTTCTTCGCAGACTTCTTTTTCTTTCCAAAAGACTTTCTCTTGGAAGAAGTCCGCTCCACAGTAAGAACTGAGCCTTTTGAACCCTTCATAGAAAGCTCAACTGTAACCAGCATGTTCATTAACTCGGCCAAGGTACACTGCATCTTATGCATATGAAAGTTCATGATGAACTGACCATATGCATTGGACAAGGACTGAAAGATCACATCAATCTGAAAATCCTTATCTAAGATGATACCGAGCTTCTCAAGCTCTTCAAGTTCCTTGATCATTATCAAACAATGATCTTGGACTGACTGCCCATCACGCATCTTGGTCTTAAAAAATCTTTGACAGACTTGATACTTGGCCATATGACTCTGTTCACCAAACAACTCTTGCAGGTGAGCCAACATTTGGCAGGTAGTCAAAATGTTTTCATGTTGGCGCTGCAAGTCATCAGACATTGCACCCAACATGTAGTACCTTGCTTTGTTATCATCATCCGTCCCTTTTCCAGAGACGCTCTCTGTTCAGCAGGCGGACATGCTGGCATGGCAGGTGGGTCCTGATCCATGATATGAGTCAATTTTTTAAAATCCAGAATAATTCTGTAGTTCCTCAACCAGTCTTTGAAATTAGATTCAGTCAATCTGTGGGTGTCTAGTATTTTTGTCAGGGGGTTTGAGGCAGATATGTTTCCTATAGAGAGTCAAAAGTTTCTAGTTAGATTTTGTAATTAGACTTAACCAATTTGTTTAGGAGTTTCATTTTAAAATAAATTAGGTTCTCACTATTTTCTCAGATCCCTATACTCCCTTGGTAGAGATGTGAAAATCTTCGTGATCAGTGATTTTTAGTGGGTGGTGCGGTCTCAGCGACTGGCTCACCACCTCACCTAACAGTTATTGGTGATGGGTCAACCGATGAGTGGACAACTCTTGTTCAATGATTCTCTAATCATGGTGCACCCAAAACTTGATCTCTAATTCATGAAGCTCACCGTGTCCGGGATATTGCTCCAATCCTTAGTTTAGTCAGACCCATCATTTGCATGAACTAAATTTCTGATTGGGTCCCTCATCGTATCCGAATTATTGAGCCCAACCCATCCTCTAATTTGTAGCATCCAATGCCTAATGGACATGGTTGCGTCTTCTCGATGCAACTGAGCCACTGTAACCAGCCGAGAATAATCAACCTTGGGAAGGGTCTGCACATCCACAATGGTGGAAGACCTAGACTTAATATTTTTTTTAGGAAGATTTGATTTAGGTCTCATTAAACTTGACTTAACATAGTCATAACAATTATGACTAACCTAGTGGTATGGGTCAGCTCGAATTATTAGCCACCTCTAATCAAAACTGAGTTGACACATATGACCAGGTAAGTGAGACCGATGGGAGGGATATGCCATTAACTCGACAAGAACATATTCGAGTCGAGTAGCTCCCAATTAAAAATCAGTCGGTCACATCTGCCCAACTTACCTTAGACACTAAATTATCGAACCAGAACTAATTGGGTTAGCCTACAATCCAGGCTTTAACCACTGAGCCAAATTAGGTCTTAACTTGATCGAGTCACATCTAAATGTGATTCGACCTTGACCCAGACTTAATCCTATTAGGCTGGTCAATTATTAGCTTTCATGATCCCATCTAACCAACTCTTGATTCGATTTGATCAACCGCTAGACCTAATTGAGCTACCCAAGTCCGAACCCAATTTTATGAAAATATCTTAGATTTAAAATTTTTAATTTTAGACCTAACTTAATTTTATAAGCTTAATTCATTAATTAAGTTTGGATTCATAAATAAAGCATGTAAAATAAATCCTAGGGTTTCAAGATCTAGGATTTTGCAGAAAAGTAAGTTTTGATTTTTGATTAAGGATGAATGGGTGGCACCCCTACACGTCATATGAACACCCCATTGAATGAAAAGAGAGGATCTTAAAATCATACTTTGTTCTTATGACCGGACGGCCATGAGGAACACCTTAATCAGAAATATAAATTTAACTACAAAACTAGTTAGATCTAAATTAATATATCACATATACAATTTAAGATCTCACTAATACATGCTTTGCATACATCTCATGTATCAAAAATTAATCTAATTAACATGCTTTCAGATCTGATGCATCACATATAATATCTAAAAAATAAAATTTAAATTAAACTATTCAAAATTAAATCTATTCTAGACAAGTTACTAGAACAATTCTATAACTAGTCTAGGCATGCAGCAGATCAATTTTATGAAAAAACTAAAATTTTATTTTCTATTTTTTGATCTAATTATAATACTCATAATATAAAAAAAATAAAGAATAAATTAGATTTAATTCATATTTTAATCTCATTAAAACATAAGACTTAAGACTATTCATGGATTCAACTAATCCTAGTCTAGTCATGCATCTTATGCATGTTAGATCTTCTTAGATTTAATTTTTAAATATTTTGATTTTAGATCCTATCATATCTGATGTGATATATAAAATCTTTAATATTAAATAAATAAAAATTAAAATCAGATCTAAATTAGATTTGAAATAGAACCAACAATCTGGCTCTGATACCAGTTGAAGGAGAAAAATCGCTTTTCCTCTATAGGATCTTTCAGATTTCATCAAATCTGAGGCAGAATAATTTAAAAAAAAATTATCCTACATATATTTTAGATCTAAGTCTCTATATCTAATCCTTATATCTGATATTAAATCTAAAATAAATCTAAAGGGATGAGGAAACAAGTAAAACCTCAAGGGTAATCTGATTACCCTGTAGATGATCTCTACACAGCCCAAGGTTCTGATGTAGCCACGCAAGTGCCTGGCCTCTACCAGTATCCACTCAGGTAGGATCTAGAACATCTTCTCCTTATGAATCTATGCTCCAAAAATTAGATCTAAATCTGATTAGAAAGATCTTCAAAAGTCTTTCTGAAGTTGGAGCAGCAGCCTATCGAAGAAGTCCTGCAGCCTTCTGTTCCAGGCGTCACCACGCCTTGGATCTTTGCCAGATGGATGTACAACTCTTTGGACGTGAAGATGGGAGGAAGGAGAGTAGGGAGGATATGGAGAAGAGGGGAGGGGGTGGCAGATATTGGGTTTTGTGCATAAAACAACTTCTTCCATGAAACCCTGGTGCAGCAGGGTTTATATAGACCCTATATGCTGCGTAGTGCCACATCATTCAACTAATCAAAAAATTCCAATAAATTCTGGAAAAATTTTGATTAGTAGAGTAATATCATTTGATCATATCAGATAAGAACCCCACCTTATCTCCAAAAGATGGTGCCAACATTGGATAAGCACAAATAGAGATGGCACCCAAGAGTTTAAATTGATCAAGACTCTCCAATCCTTATCCACTTGGGGCACCCACTTTAATCCAATTGGGCTCACACCATAATCTAATTATGGTGCCCAATTTGATGTGGCTTGGCTTGTGGACACTCTACAAAAATCCTCCAATGAGCCCTCTTTAGTTTAAGACCCATATGTCAACTTTTGACAGATGTCCTAAAATGAAATTGGCAGGTGCTAGGAATTAGCAGATGTTGTCTTAAATTCATCTCATGAATTAGGACAAACCTTTTTTAAGCTGGACAAGCTTCATTTAGACTGAGAAAAATCTTTCTAAGATTCTCTGGATGAGTCAAATCATATTTGGCTCAGTAGAGACAGAAAAGATTACACGAGGAGAAAGTTAGGCTCAATCGTGTGCTAGCACGATTTTCTTGAACCTAATTGGATCTTATTCAAATCAATTGGGTTAGCCCAATTGATGACATCCAGATCCTAACCCATATTTGTGTGATCCAGTTAGGTTCAATTCTGTATGGTAATGAGACATGTCCTGATCTCATCATCGACATCATCGAAACTCTTTTTGATGGACCCGAACTCTTCTGATTCAGATAATTAGAATGATCGATCATCAATATCATTCTAATTGCTTCCAAAATCTATCAGTGATACCTAACAGTATGTGGTGGCAACCCATCAGAACTGAAGATGAACCACTCGGTGTAGCTACCTGTGTGATTGAATTCCTCTATCATGAGTCCCGACTAAATTAGGGTTAAGTTGAACTCGTCAAACCCAACATCAGTCATTTGAGTTAATCGATCGATCCGAGTCCGATGTGAAACCTTAATGGAAAACTCTTTTTCATTATTTCACTCTGCCATGGTCATGGGCTTAAGGACTCGATCTTTCAATTGTCATAGGACTACTCCTCTCATCTATCGAGGTTGATAGATCCCATCTTGGTGCGACTTAGTTCCTACAATGAATATGCTACAGCCAACATACACCTCAGGATTCTGAATGGCTAGGAGACTGAGTTATGGTATAGTCAAACTATAACACACTCAAGGTGAACTGTCGATGCACCTCAGGTCAAAGAACTAGACACACAACTACAGCATCGAGCTAGTCATTGACGAGAAGGTAGACTTCCTTATGACTGCTCGAAGTGGTCACGCTCAGTACTCTCATTCTCAACGAATATGTATACTCTCGCTTCGATGTTTCCACACCATAGACTCAAGACACATCTATCCTAGGAAAGCGATCGTACACCAACCTTCCGGATCGATCACCATCCTCGTGATGATCCTATGGTCAGGAGCTATTTATGAGTTATATAAATTCATGCTTTAAATTTTCAACTCTTAAAAATATGAATTTACATTCCTACTAACTCAAAGGATGTATCACAGACACAATGTGCACAATGTGATAGAAGAATAATCCTTTTATTCATTTATTATCAAAATTATAAATTTGCCCTTAGATCTGTACAGGAATGTGTCAGCCGATCTGGCATCTAGGGCACACATCTAACATGGTTTAGCCTAAATACAAATTGGGTTTGTTCTCACTTCTTTTAACTCGCCAGGTAAGAAGTGGGATCGTAGGGGTCCCCCCATTGCTTGCCTTGGACACCAATTAAATTAGCCAAGTAAGCTAACAGAACTAATTAAATAACCATGAGTCCACTTAGGTTGAGTCTTTGTAATCTGTTGCCTTAGACACTAGTTTTAGGGGTGAGTCCAAACTTACTTTGTACTCGACTTCACCACAATATTCAAACTAAACTCAAATGATCCTAGGGGTCAACGTCTACTTGATTTTAGTTAGGTTTGGATTAATACGGGATGCTGGTTTGGTTGTTTTTGGGCTAAAAAAAGGTGATGAAATCTCTACTTTATCTTGTTATAGATGTTGCCCTTAAATTGATTTGAGATGAATACGCACAACCAATTTCAAATAAAAAATTCTATGCAACTAAATTAGACGCACGAAATTAATCAAACTTGAAGGCTTACCTTGTCTCCAGCGATCATCAAAAGAAAATCTAAGATGATGAATGCTTCTAAACAATTAAATTTTTACTCTTGTCATGTGATTTTTATTAGGTTTATGTGGATAAATTTTAGGTTAATTTAAAAAAAATACAGTAATTAATACTAAAAAAAATAGTTAGGGTTAGGG
This sequence comes from Elaeis guineensis, assembly GCF_000442705.2. Classification (NCBI taxonomy): domain Eukaryota; kingdom Viridiplantae; phylum Streptophyta; class Magnoliopsida; order Arecales; family Arecaceae; genus Elaeis; species Elaeis guineensis. The sequence goes on along the minus strand of NC_026004.2, from coordinate 38,661,652 downwards.
TTAGGATTGATCTCACCAAGCAAAATTGGAAGCTTTCTATCTCTTTTTTGAATTTTTCTCTTTTTTTGTACAAAGATAAAAAAGATAAAAAAGTTAGTAAGCTATATTTATAAAAAAATCAAAGAAATCAAATATTAAAATTCTTATCTTCTCCGATAACGGTGTCAAAAATTGATACGATCATGATGTTGTCATTAGGACACCATGATTATCCATCAAATTTTGACTTCAATAAAAATTAAAAATATATAAAAAGTAGTGAGTCAGGTCAAATCCATAGAGAAGTTAGGATTTTGATTTAAAATCTTTGATTTTATAAAAAAAAATTAGAGAAAGTAATTTAAGTCAGAAAATAAAAATTAAAAGTATGAAAAATAAATTAGATACTAAGATCTACTATTTAGATCCTAGCATCTACTTGCAATAAAAATAAATAATAAAAATTTAAAATATATAAAATAAATTGGTACTAAGATCTACTATCTAGATCCTAACATCTAATTGCAATAAAAATAAAAGACAAGAATTTAAAGTGCAAAAAAATAAATTTTGCATTAATTGAAATTAAAATTCAAGTACAGAGAATTTAAAAAGAATAATAAAATAAAATAAAAATAAAGTTACAATAAGAATTTGAAGTTGATCAGCACAACTTTGTCAGAAAGATGGTTGATGACCTCTCCTTCTTCCATCATACTCCGTAGAGCGAACCAACTTTTCTCTTTCTTCTCCTTAGGTCCCTAAAGCTATTTTATTTTTTTCTCTATTTTTTCCTCACTTTCTACTGATTTTTTCTACTCCCAAGACTTATTCTCGGACCTCCTATTTATAGGTGAATGTTTCATATTTTTTTGATATGAAAAGGATTACTAAAACCCTTAGAAATCATATTAATCCTCTTAGGAATATTTTTGACCGTCAGATGAGGCTTGGACCACCTAGATCTGATCAAAATCCACAGTTTTAATCTTTCTCTCAGTTGGATTCATTCTCAGCCATTTGATCTGGGTTTTGATAAAGTTCTGGCTATCGGATCGCACAAAAGATCTCTTATTCAAAGTCGGAAACATCCTCAACCATTTGATCACTTGATGGATCACTTTTGGGCCATCCGATCATGTAGAAGAATCCTATTCAAAGTCAGCAATGCATCTGGACCGTCGAATCTGATGATGGATTCATTTTCGACCATTAGATCATGCAAAAACTCCTCTTATAAACTGACAATGGGTGCTGACTGTCGGATCTGGGTCGGGAATGTCAGCCATTGGATTGCGCTCAGAATCTTTCTGTCACTATAAGCCATGCTCATGGACCATGTGAAGTTTCCTATGGACTGCACCCTGGCTCTGTAGACCGAGCGATCGATTCACCATGCATCGGAGGTAGTATTTTTTATTTTTTAGGATATTTTGCTTGATTTTTGCTTGGATTTTTGCCTGAAAAATAAAAAAAAAATATGCATTAAATTTTTCAAAATTTTTTTATTATTTTGATGCTTAAATTATTTAATTTATTTTCATAAATATATTCTAATTTCATATTTTTTCAAAATTATTTATTTTTTATAAGAAAATCTAATTTATTAATGAAATTAGATTTTTAAGAAGATGTTAACACCATAAATTATCAAAAATACTATCAATAAATACAAAAATATACCATTTATCATTAGCCATGTGATCGGAGAGGAACTTCTAATGTGTGTGACCCCATAGGTTCGAACTTAAGCTGGTAGCACAGGAACTAATTTCTGTGCCAATCGGAGTAACCATCTAGCAATGATACCCAACATCCGGATAGGCTGAATGTATGCAAAGCAATACTTAAAAATTTATTTGGATATAGTTATCATATAATTCATCTTTTTGACCTTTGATGCTAGGATGACTTAGAGTTTAAACTGTCAACTCTTAATAGTACATCCATTATGTGTCTCAACTTGATAAATCTTGTGACTCCTCACAAGGATTGTCCTGGCTAAGATCTTACTAAATTGAAATACAAAGCATTCTCTCCAATCTCTTGGAGTGGTCAATTCCATCTTGACTCATGCACTGACTTCACGAGTACTTGACTGTGCTCAGAAACCTTACAATTCTGAATTAGAAATTTAGGTAGTCCAGCACCAAAGCATAGTGAGTTGCTTGCAAGTCACCATGGTGATCTCAGATCAGAGGGACACTTATATCCATATCACTTCAGAGTGACTCTTGACAGCAGAGTGCTCCGAAGTTGGTCACGTTCAGTGAAATGTACTCTTACATTTCACCTACATGCCATACTAGCATCTCCACACTCCTTGGTTAAGAGGACAAACAACTTATATGACACACAATGACCTACACTTGATATGTCTATTATCCTAATAATAGCATATTATTTGGTCATAAACTCATTTAAGAACTAAATGATAAATCTTCTTTTATCAATTTAATATAGTCCAAAGACTTTCATCATAACACAGAAGTTCGATATAGAAGATGTACATGCTTATGATGAAAAATATCAAATAAATATTTTAATAATTAATTCATATACAATTGCATCAAATAGTATAATCGTCAACAGATTAATGATTGATTTTGGGACATATTTTTCAATAACTCCCACTTGTACTAAAGTCAATCGATATAATATCGTATATCCATCTTCATTTTATGATCTTCGAACTCCTTCACCACAAGAGCTTTAGTTAATAGGTCGACCAGGTTCTCCTTTCCATCGATCTGTTGAAGGTCGATGTCACCTTGATCCATGATTTTTCGGACCAGATGGTAGCGACACAGAATATGCTTGGTCTGTTGATGTGACTTCAGTTCCTTTGTTTGAGTAATGGCGCCAGTGCTGTCATAGTACAACAAGATAGGGCCATCAAGAGAGGGTGCCACTCTGAGCTCGTTGATAAATTTTCATAACCACATAGATTTTTTCACAGCATCGGATGCCACGATATATTTTGCCTCACAAGTAAAGTTGGCCACAGTGTGCTGCTTAAAACTCTTCTAGCAGATTGCTCCACCATTCAGGGTATAAATATATTCCGACATGCTCTTACTGTCATCATGATCTGACTGAAAATTGAAGTCAGTAACCCCACAAGTTTTAAGTCAGATTCTCCATAGATAAGCCACTGATCCTTAGTATTTCTCAAATACTTAAGGATGATCTTTATGACCTTCCAGTGGTTCTCACCAAGATCGGACTGGTATCTACTCACCCTCCAATTGGGAAAAACTAGTGATAGCTTTTCTTATTTGATTTGTTTTTCCAATTGGAAAGTATTTCTTGAGAAATTCTCTCTGAAGATGTTCCCAAGTTGAAATGGTTATAGAGTCTAAGGAGTTTAACCAATGCTTGGCTTTGTCCTTAAGTGAGAAGGGGAACAGTTTCAACCTAAGTGCATCATCGGAGAAGTTTTGGACTTTTATTGTGGAACAAATTTTAAGAAATTCATCCAAGTGTTTGTATAGGTCCTCGTTACTAAGTCCATAGAATGATGGCAACATTTGAATAATGCTAGACTTAATCTCATATTGGGTAGCTTCTACTGGAGGTGCTTGAATGTATGGAGAGTAGGTATACGAGGATGGAGTGAAATATTCTCTCAATGGGCGTGGAGGATTAGCCTCACCAGGTGCAGCCATGTTTCTAACTCAGATAGTCCTAAGAGTCTTTTCTAATTCCTCGTCTAATGGTTGCAAGTTGGGTTTTAATGATCGTCGACCTAACATGCAACTAAAAGATCTATATAGGACTATCCTAGTCTGTTAAGGATTATTATTATTATTATTATTATTATTATTATTATTATTATTTTAAGAGGAGAAGAGAAGAGAGAAAAGAGTTCTAAAGAAGAGATTCTAAGAAGTCCTAAAACTAATAGAAGAATTAGTTGTGGTTAGATTTTAATTACAATCAAGTTAGCACACAGTGGACTCTCTATCTTAAAGTTATCCTAGTTCTAGACAGCTCCTAACTGTAGTTAGCCTTCAAGCCCTCCAAGTCGGAGCTTGACCAACCAACTGGCCAGATAAGTGTAAGAATGGTGGGAGTCCCCCCGTTGCTTTCCTTAGACACCAATTAAATTGGCCAGGTCAGCAAACAGAACCAATTAAAAACCACCTTCCTTCGAGCCCAATCATCCCGCAAACCACTTGCCTAGACACCTGCTAGCTGACCAAGTCTAACCTGGTTCAACTCTCAGGGTCACTTATCCTAATGAGCTCGAAATCCTTAGGGGTCAACGTCTAATTAATTTTAGATTAAGGTCTAGGTTATGCAAATGCAAGGGGGTGATTTGTGGGCTAAGAAAGGGTGATCAAATCTCCACCTTATCTTAGTTAATGGGTTGCACCCTTAAAGTTAATTATGGAGATGCAATGCAAAGAAACAAGGTGTCCAATCAAATTAAAAATTTTTATATTTGAGGTTACGCTATTTTAGTTAAATGTTATGAAATGTCAGTGGTTTTTTTTTTTAATTCAACCGTGCCAAGGTCTCCGGCAACGGTGCCAAAATTTGATGCGTAGTCGTTGATAGCACCAAAAATAACTCTACTCACTACGTAGGTAGGATGAGTCGAGATCGTATCCTCAGGGACCTTGGGCTAAGTTGAGATTGCAAAATAAAAGAAAGATGCATTGTTTTGATTTAAAAAATAAATTATCTTAAAATTGATGTAATTAAAAAATAAAGAGCTCGGGAGTTTTGAATTAATTTTGCACTAGTAGAGTTGTATCTCTTTTTTTTATATTTAAATAGATGTGATTAATCTTAGAAAAAATACCTATCTTTCCTCGGCACGCCCCATACACGTAGATCATGGCACGTCTCTGGAAAATACTAGGTAAACAATTCTTCTTTCCTCGGCACGCCCCATACCCGTAGATCATGGTGCATCTTCGGAAAGTAAAAGTTGTTCCTAATATTAATCTAATAGGAAAGCATAAATAAAAGCATATGAAAGAGAGCAAATAAAGAACTCATGACAATTTAAATAAAAAGTATAATCTTTATTGCATATAAAGAAATACAAGAAAGTTTAGAACAATAAACCCACTCTATGTCGTTACAAAATTTCTTCTCCACTTTCGAGACTGCTAGCCTAGCTGCTCATGGAGTAGTCCCTTTTTCTTCCTCTATACAAGGCTCTAGAAGAATTTTTGGACTCCCCCTCCAATGAGAGTACAAAAGCCTTTTTATAGGTGTTAGGAGGGAGGAGTTTTACATGATTTTCTGATGTGGGACTAAAGAAAATACTAAGGACTACAAGATGAATGGATGAGATAAAAAGATCACAAGCAGATAAAGAAAATACAAATTCTTCTTCTTGAAATATTTTCAAGTATTAAATTTTTTCCTTTAATTTTAAGATCCCTCTGTTCGCCATTGTGTCCGCCTTGCCAAACTCCCCGCGAACCCGTGCGCCCGTGTTGCCATGCCCGATGCCGTGCCCGATGCCGCGATGCCGTGCTCGATGCCATGATGCCGCGCCCGCACGTCCGCCTACGCCCGTGCCCGCGCATCCGCCCGTGCGCTCCTTCCGCGTGAACCCATTAACTGTTTACACTCCTTTACAAAAAGAAACTTTTGTTTCTTTAAAATGATGTCTATATCCTTTTTGGGTTCCTTGCATAGTATCTTCATTTTCTATAATACCGTATTGTTGAAAATAGTATCCCAAAGTCAATCGTCAGCCTGTTGACGGTTGTGCTCATTTTTGTATTTGTACATGAATTATGAATTAATAAAAATTATTTTGGTATTTTTTCATCACAAAATATTTCATCTTCTAATGAACTCCTATGTTGTGGTGAAGTCCATAGGACTATTTAGACTCGACAAAGGAAGATTTGTCATTGAGTCCTTAAATCTGTTCGCGACCAAATAATATGTTATTACCAAGGATGACAACGTTTATTAAGCATAGGTCATTGTGTGCCATATAGGTTGGTTGTCCTCTTAACCAATGAGTGTGGAGACACTGGTATGGCATACAGGGGAGATGTAAGGGTACATCTACACTGAACGTGACCGACTCCGGAGCTATTTCTACTGTCAAGATTTGCTTCGATGGAATATGGGTATAAATATCTCTCCGACCTGAGACCGCCACGGTGACTTGCAAGCAACTCACTGCACTTAGGCACTGGACTACCTGAATTTTTAATTCAGTGATGGAAGGTTGCTGGGTGTAGTCAAGTACTTGACTTGTCAGTGCATGTGTCAAGATGGGATTGACCACTCTAATTTAGGAGCTGTGTACAGTCATGCTTTAATTTAGTAAAACCTTGGCCAGGATAGTCCTTGTGAGGAGTCACAGGACTGTTTGAGTTGAGCACGATTCGGATGATCTGATCAGGGTTGACAGTTTAACCCTGAGTCATCCTAAACACAGGGGTCAAAAGGATGAATTATATAGTAACCATATTTATGTAGGTTCTGAGTGTTGCGATTGCGACTATTCGATCTATCCAAACATCGGGTACCATTGCTAGATGGTCACTTCGATTAGTACAGGAATTGGTTCCTGTGCTACCGACTTAGGTTCGAACCTGTGGGGTCACACATATTAGAGGTTCCTATTTGATCTGATGGTTGATGTAGAATCCTATATGTTTGGGACTCAGTGATCGAGAATCAGGATTCTCTGATCATGAGTTCCACACATTATGGGTACTGGTGTCAAGAGTGCCACTGGTTGGGACTTTTCGATCAGGGTTACATATCGATGAATTCTGATGCCCGATTGCCCATCGGATTTGGACTCAATATTTATGAGAGGTTTAATTAGTGATTTGATCACTAATTAACTCAATTTGATTGAGTAATTATTTTTGGATCAAGTCCAATTGAATTGGATTCAATTGGGTTTGACCCGATTAGGTTAAGAGTTGACCTAATCGTCAAGATGGTTTGGTCCCTGATTTGAACGGGGGTTAGGCTTAGTTAATTTTTGATTTGATTAAGATTTTATTAAGTCTAATTAAGCCTAATTAAGTTGGATTTAAATTAGTCTAATTGGACCTAACTTATTTGGTTTAATTAGGTTGGTTTAAATAATTAAACCACCTTGACCCAATCTCCATGCGCCACCTCACTTCCATTGCACCCATTTGAATTCATCAGAAGGAACTTCTCATGAATTTTTTTCTCATGCCAAGCCCTCTCCACGCCCCACATTAATGTGCCATATGAATGGATAAGGATGATTGGTTGGCCATTCAAATTCAAAATAAAGTTTAAATTTGAATGGGCAATCAATCTTTGCACTTTATCCCTTTTTTTATGCCCCATTTATTACATAAGAAAAGATTTCTCATGAAGTCACTCCATGCATAATTTAAGCCACGACTCACACCTTTAGTGGATAAGGGATGAGTTGGTGTCCATTTGAATTCAAAATTTGATTTGAATTCAAATGTGCAATTACTCATCTTTATCCTTTCTTTTGGATAAGACATTTGACGTTGTTATAAAAGGAGGAGAAGAGTGGGGCGTGCAATAAGAAGATTTTTGGAGAAAAATTTTGGGGCATGAGAAGTCTTTTGTGTGAGAGGGAAGTCCATATCCTTCCAAGAGAAAAAGAAAGAAAAGAAAGAAAAGTGGGTGCAAGGTTTTCAGTGAGTTCCCTAGAGTTTTAGTCTGGGGTTCGAGAAGTGAGAAAGTGAGCTACGAGTGTCGTGAGCCCACAAAATCTCAGGGAGGTCTTTAACATCCTCTCAAGCATGTCTGTTGATAATCTGAAGCATCTGAAGAATCGACAGACATCGATCGAAGGAGTTCGATCAGCATCGACCGTCAAAAGGGCTCTACAACGAGCTAGCACTCGTGAGGAGTCGATCAGATCGGGAGCTTCATGTGGATGATCCACAGAGGCCAGACATGTTGTGTGGCTGTGTCGCAATAATCAGACTCTCCCGACGATGATCAGATTGCGACGATCTACTACCCGCACAAAGGTATTGTGTTCTGAACACATTACAATAAAGTGTTTATTGTTCAAATTCAAATTTCAAATTTAAATACATGTATGCTATATATCATATTTAGATCCTAGTGTAGGATAATTCATGTTAATTAATTAGATTAATTAATATTTTTCCACTATAAAATCATGATTTTAAAAAAGTTTTAAAATTATCATTTTACCCCTGCACTGAATTTTCCCATAAATAGTATCAGAGTGGGTTCTTAGATATGATATATATATTTACATGCGTAGATTAAGTTATAATCTAAAAGTTTAAATTTGAAATTTGAAATTCAAAAATGTGAAATTTGAAAGTTGTTCAAAATTCAAAAATTTGAAATTTAAAATTTGAAATTTGAAATTTGAAAGTTGTTCAAAATTCAAAATTCAAAAATTTAAAATTTAAAATTTAAATTTTGAATTTTGAAATTTGAAATTCAAAATTTAAAAATTTAAAATTCAAAATTTAAAATTCAAAATTTAAAATTTAAAATTTAAAATTTGGTTGAAATTTCAAATTTTAAATTCAAAATTTTAAATTCAAAATTTGAAGTTCAAAAATTTAAAATTTGAAATTTGAAATTTGTTTGAAATTTGAAATTCAAAATTTAAAATTTAAAATTTGAAATTTAAATTTTAAAATTGGTATATTTAGATATACTTGATCCAAGTAGTAAGTAATCGAATTGGGTTGGTTGCCATGGCCGTCCGATCATAGGAGAAAAGTAGGGTTTTAAGGCCCTCTCCTTCCATTCGATAGGGTCTCCTATGGCGGTGGAGGTGCTGCTGTAATTATATCCCATGCAGATGAAGCAGTGAAAAAAATTAATTGTAAAGGTTCAATTATAAAATTTATCATGAATGTGTTAGATTAGATCTAAAAGAATATTTATGATTTATTTTGATTGAGTTATTTTCTGTTATGTAATTAGCAATAGGATTGCTATTTATGAAATGTGCTGATCTATTTGTGAAATGAGTTAACATATTTGGTGAACAGAAAATAAAACCTTTCAAATTTGAAAATTATTTTTGAAATGCCAAACCCTGACCCATCAATCCAAATACTTAATTAAAAGAATTAAGTATTGTCTAGTAGGTCTAGAATTGTGAATTAAGACCTAAGACAATTGCATAAACTTGTGGATCAATGGGTTAGATGGATTAGGTCCATAATTGGGTTAGACCTAAGGTTAGCTTAAAGAAATGGACTAAATTAGAGTAATTGGTCAAATCTAATCAAAAGTTGAATTAGATTAGGTCAAGGATACTCTAGACTCAACTCCAATAGTTGTAGTTGAATGGGTCCATGTCTTTAACTAGACCAAGATGGACTTAATTCATGGCTATGCGGTGGAACCCTATTTACTAAGTTGATCAAATTAAAACTAATAAATCGATTGGTGTCTAAGGTAAGTTTGGCAGTTTGACCAGTGATTTTTAAGCGGGAGCTACTCGCAGTGATTCGATCTCTGACGAGTTAATGGCATATCCCTACCACTGATCTCACTTACCTGACCAACCTGGTGAATTAGGTTTTGATTAGATCACTTTGTGATTAGGGCTCACCCATGTCATTAGGTAAATCAGTTTGACTGATTTAGGTACTCCTAATGCCAGCTTTAATTAAATCTTTTTTAATCTGACTTGGTGAAGTCAGTGGGAGGATTGAAATTGGTCGGATATTTTCTTCTCATCTATCTTTTAATAAAATTCTCAAAAATTATTAGGTCCCTAAAAATGATTAAGTTATATTGATAACTAAGTCATAGCCTCCCATTAAGTGAGTGATAATGAGTCCACTAGTTTAATAATCATTGGAGGCCCAAAGGCCTGGTGCTTATTGACTAATGGAATTATCATTCATAATATGATAATTTGGTTTTAGCCTTTCTGATGGTGATCAGGTTGGCCGGCCAAAGTCGGGCCTGATCATTTATTGGTCCGATTCACCAAATCAAATCATGTTAATGGTTGGACCTAACCAGATCTTTTCAGTGGAGGCCAAAGCCTACTGATTAGGGTCTGGGGCAAAATCAATTACTAGAAGTTGTTTAGAGAAACAACTGGTTATGAACCTACCCATAGATGCACATGGGTTGACCAACCAAAGTTGGGCTCGTGTGTAGTCTGTGTGGATTCTAGTACCCACTAAGGAATTAACGAATTGGAGGTTGAGGCTACCAGTTCGTAAAAATACTGAGAGAAATTTTAGACTAAAGTCCAAGTCTTTAGTATTTATAATTTATGTACTAATAGAGGTCTAGTTTTTCTTTATGTATGGCCACTACCCTGTGCCTCCGATCATTATTAGATAATGACAAGCTCATGGGACCTAATTTCGATAGCTGGTATCAAAAATTAAAAATTGTCCTTGAGCATGAGCGGATCCTTTATATAGTAACGGATCTGACACCTGAGGAGCCAGCCCCGAACGTTAGAGGGATGGTCTGAGACACTTATTAGAAGTGGTTCAATGATCGCCCCACCGTTCGATGCATTATGCTGGCGGCAATGAATGATGAGTTCAGCCGCAGGTTCGAGAACGCCCAGCCACAGGAGATGCTTCAAATATTGAACGACTCTTTTGGCACGCCTGACGATGTTGAAAGGCACAAAACTAGTTGTGCCATTTTCAATGCTCGGATGAGGGATGGAGCCTCAGTCACTGATCATGTACTGTACATGATCGAAATGATTGAGTGCCTAAGTAAACTGGATTTCCCCCTGCACGAGTAGCTCGGTAAGGATGCGATCCTTAATTCATTGTTCATGTCCTTCCTCCCCTTCCTTACTCATTTTTGGATGACAAAGCCTGCAGTGAACTACCACGACTTGTTAGGGTTGCTGCAGAACTTTGAGAAGGATCACCAGCTCCATAAGGAGTCGATGAATGTTGTGGGAGGGTCTTCTTCTGATCGTCGACCCTTTAAGAAAGGAAAGAAGAAGAACAAGAAGAAGAAGAATAAGAAGGTGCAGCTGCATGCTGGGATGTCTGCACAGGGTCAGACCAAGAAGCGCAAGCCCGATCAGAGCCAGGCGGAGCGCTTCTTTTGCAAGAAGCAGGGGCACTGGAAGAGGAACTGCCCTCTATACATTGCCTCCCTGGATCCGAACAGGCCGAAGAAAAAGCAAGGTACTTATATGATAACACCTTGCAACTTTTCCATTTGTGATACTAATGCCTGGGTATTGGATACCGGAAGTCGTTATCATATTTGCAATTCGATGCAGGGTCTGTAGGTCAGTATGAGATTTGATGAAGGTGATAGATTCCTGAACGTTGGAGATGGAAGCAAAGTTCCAGTTCTAGCATTAGGAATCATGAACCTTGTAATCAATTCTCGAAACGTAATTCTGAGTGAATGTCACTATTGTCCAAGCTTTTTATTAAATATTATTTCTGTAGGCCTTTTGGCCATGAACGGTTATCAATTTTTAATAAAAGAAAATATTTGTAATATCATTTTGAATGGTGTTACAATGTTTGTTGGACAACTTAATAATGGAATTTACTTTCTATCACAACCTATTAATATGGTTCAAACCTTCGGTAAATGCCCTAGAATAGATAATGTGTCAGAAGTCTACCTTTGGCACTGTAGGCTAGGTCATATCAATAAGAATAGGATAAACAGGTTGGCTCAAGAATGAATTCTTGAAGTAGGTGATTGTGCATCACTTCCAACCTCTGAGTCCTATCTTCTTGGTAAAATGACCAAATCATTTTTTACTGGAAAAGGTGAGCGAGCCAGTGAACTCTTGGGTTTGGTACATTCTGATGTATGTGGACCCATGAGCTCAAGTGCAAGAGGTAGATATTTCTACTTCATAACCTTCACAGACGACCTATCGAGATATGGGTATGTCTATTTAATGAAGCATAAATCAGAGTCATTTGAAATGTTCAAACTATTTCGAAATGAGGTAGAAAAACAAACTGAAAAGTGTATTAAAACTCTTCGATCTGATCGAGGAGGTGAATACCTTTCCAATGATTTTCTGACATATCTTGGGGAGAATGGGATTCTCTCTCAGTGGACTCCTCCTGGAACACCACAACATAATGATGTATCTGAAAGGAGGAATCGGACCTTGTTGGACATGGTTTGATCCATGATGGGGTTTGCTGGTCTGTCCATCTCCCTCTGGGGATATGCACTCGAATTGGCTTGTTACCTTCTAAATAGAGTTTCAAGTAAGTCTGTAACCAAAACGCCATATGAGATATGGATAGGACGTAAGCCAGTACTCTCGCACCTTAGGGTTTGGTGGTGTCCGACTTATGTTAAATATTTAATTACAGATAAGCTTGGACCTAGGTCTGACAAGTATAATTTTATAGGGTACCTAAAAGAGACCAAAGGGTATTATTTCTACCTAGCTGATGAGTAAAAAGTGTCTGTCAGCCTTAAGGCAATCTTTTTGGAAAAGAAGTTCCTTGGTGAAGGGACTGTTGCCTCTAAGGTCGAACTTGACAAAGTTCAGCAGGTAGAAAAATCGACACAAGTTGCTGAACCTGAACCAGATTTGGTTAGATCAGATCCGGAGCCCATTGTTCAAGCACCCTTAAGGCGATCTGGTAGAGTACCACATCAACCAGATAGATACTATGGTTTCTTGGTCCGGGACGACGATCCTATCGAACATGATGAAAATGATGAGGATCCGATCACCTACATGGATGCAATGTAGAGACCTGACTCTGAGAAATGGCTAGAGGCTATGAAATCCGAAATGGAGTCCATGAAGGTCAACGATGTGTGGACATTGGTTGACTCACCCAAAGGAGTAAAACCCATAGGGTGTAAGTGGGTCTTCAAGAGGAAGAGAGGCGCAGACGGAATGGTGAAAACCTATAAAGCCCATCTGGTTGCCAAGGGATATCGTCAACGTTATGGTATAGACTATGACGAGACATTTTCTCCTGTGAAAATGCTCAAATCCATTCGGATTATGCTTGCAATAGCTGCCCATCTAGACTATGAAATCTGGCAGATGGATGTGAAGACAGCTTTCCTAAATGGAGAGTTGGATGAAGAGGTGTATATGATACAACCTGAAGGATTCACATCCACAGATGAGTCTAAGGTGTGCAGGCTACAGAGGTCCATTTATGGACTTAAGCAGACATCACAGAGTTGGAACATACATTTTGATAAGACGATCAAGACGTATGGCTTCGTTAAGAACGGAGAAGAGCCATGCATTTATAAGTGGGCTAATGGTCCAGTAGTAGTATTTCTTGTATTGTATGTGGATGACATTCTCTTAATCGGGAATGATGTCCCTGCATTACAGGGAATAAAGATTTGGCTGTCGTCACAGTTCTCCATGAAGGATCTGGGAGAAGCTTCCTACATCCTAGGGATGAGGATCTATAGGGATAGATCTAAAAGATTGCTTGGTTTATCATAGTCCACGTACATTGATACTATGCTGAAGAGGTTCAGCATGGAGAATTTTGAGAAAGGCTATATTCCAATAGGCCATGAAATTTCTCTCTCGAAGAGGGATTGTTCGACAACACCTCAAGAGAGAGAGCGTATGGGTAGGATTCCATATGCTTCGGCAGTGGGATCTATCATGGACGCCATGACATGTACACGACCAGATGTGGCATACTCACTAGGGATAGTGAGTAGATACCAATCTGATCCAGGGGAGAATCACTAGAAGGTTGTTAAAACTATCCTGAAGTATTTAAAAAATACTAAAGACCAGTGGCTTGTTTATGGTGAATCAAACTTGAGACTTATAGGGTTTACAGACTCTAGTTTCTAGTCTGATCACGATGACAGCAAAAGTGTGTCGGGATTTATTTTTACCCTTAATGGTGGGGCTATCTGCTGGAAATGTTCCAAGCAGCACACAGTGGCTGATTCAGTTTGCAAGGCGGAGTATATCACTGCATCAGATACTGCCAAAGAAGTGGTGTGGCTAAAAAAATTCATCACCGAGCTCGGAGTAGCACCCTCCCTTGTTGGTCCAGTTCTGCTCTACTGTGACAGCTCTGGAGCCATTGCTCAGGCGAAGGAACCAAAGGCACACCAGTGAACGAAGCATATTCTGTGCCGCTACCATCTCATCCGGAAAATTATGGATCGAGATGATGTCGATCTTCAGAAGATCGATGGAAAGGAGAACCTGGCCGATCCATTCACTAAAGCCATTGCGGTGAAGGAGTTCGATGACTACAAGTCGAAGATGGGTATTAGATACTGCATCGATTGGCTTTTGGACAAGTGGGAGATTGTTGGAAATAGTGTCCCAAAGCCAATCGTCAGCCTGTTGATGGTTGTACTCATTTTTGTATTTGTACATGAATTATGAATTAATAAAAATTATTTTGGTATTTTTTCATCACAAAATATTTCATCTTCTAAAGAACTCCTATGTTGTGGTGAAGTCCTTAGGACTTTTTAGACTCGACAAAGGAAGATTTATCGTTTAGTCCTTAAATCTGTTCGCGACCAAATGATATGTTGTTACCAAGGATGACAACGTTTATCAAGCATAGGTCGTTGTGTGCCATATAGGTTGGTTGTCCTCTTAACCAATGAGTGTGGAGACACTAGTATGGTATACAGGTGAGATGTAAGGGTACATCTGCACTGAACGTGACCGACTCCAGAACTATTTCTGCTATCAAGATTTGCTCTGATAGAATATGGGTATAAATATCCCTCCGACCTGAGACTGCCACGGTGACTTGCAAGCAACTCACTGCACTTAGGCACTGGACTACCTGAATTTTTAATTCAGTGATGGAAGGCTGCTGGGTGTAGTCAAGTACTTGACTTGTCGGTGCGTGTGTCAAGATGGGATTGACCACTCCAGTTTAGGAGCTGTGTACAGTCATATTTCAATTTAGCAAAACCTTGGCCAGGGTAGTCCTTGTGAGGAGTCACAGGACTATTTGAGTTGAGCACGATTCGGATGATCTGATCAGGGTTGACAGTTTAACCCTGAGTTATCCTAAACACATGGGTCAAAAGGATGAATTATATAGTAACCATATTCATGTAGGTTCTGAGTGTTGCGATTGTGACTATTCGATCTATCTGGACGTCGGGTACCATTGCTAGATGGTCACTTCGATTAGTACAGGAATTGGTTCCTGTGCTACCGGCTTAGGATTGAACCTGCGGGGTCACACACATTAGAGGTTCCTATCTGATCTGATGGCTGATATAGAATCCTACATATTTGGGACTCAATGATCGAGAATCAGGATTCTCTAATCACGAGTTCCACACATTATGGGTACCGGGGTCAAGAGTCCCACTGGTTGGGACTTTTCGATCTGGATTACATATCGATGAATTCTGATGCCTGATTGCCCATCGGATTTGGACTCAATATTTATGAGAGGTTTAATTAGTGATTTGATCACTAATTAACTCAATTTGATTGAGTAATTATTTTTGGATCAAGTCCAATTGAATTGGATTCAGTTGGGTTTGACCCGATTAGGTTAAGAGTTGACTTAATCGTCAAGATGGTTTGGTCCCTGATTTGATCGGGGGTTGGGCTTAGTCAATTCCTGATTTAATTAGGATTTTATTAAGCCTAATTAAGTTGGGTTTAAATTAGTCTAATTGGACCTAACTTATTTGGTTCAATTAGGTTGGTTTAAATAATTAAACCACCTTGACCCAATCTCCATGCGCCACCTCACTTCCATTGCACCCATTTGAATTCATGAGAAGGAACTTCTCATGAATTTTTTTCTCATGCAAAGCCCTCTCCACACCCCACATTAATGTGCCATATGAATGGATAAGGATGATTGGTTGGCCATTCAAATTCAAAATAAAGTTTGAATTTGAATGGGCAATCAATCTTTGCACATTATCCTTTATTTTACACCCCATTTATTACATGAGAAAAGTTTTCTCATGCAATCACTCCATGCACAATTTAAGCCACACCTCACGCCTTTAGTGGATAAGGGATGATTTGGTGTCCATTTGAATTCAAAATTTGATTTGAATTCAAATGTGCAATTACTCATCTTTATCTTTTCTTTTGGATAAGACGTTTGACGTTGTTATAAAAGGAGGAGAAGAGTGGGGCATGCAATAAGAAGATTTTTGGAGAAAAATTCTGGGGTGTGAAAAGTCTTGTGCATGAGAAGGAAGTCCATATCCTTCCAAGAGAAAAGGAAAAAAAAGAAAGAAAAGTGGGTGCAAGGTTTCTAGTGAGTTCCCTAGAGTTTTAGCCTGGGGTTCGGGAAGTGAGAAAGTGAGCTACGAGTGTCGTGAGCCCACAAAATCTCAGGAAGATCTTCAACATCCTCACAAGCATGTCTGTTGATGATTCAGAGCATCCGAAGAATCAACAGACATCGATCAAAGGAGTTCGATCAGCATCGACTGTCAAAAGGGCTCTACAACGAGCTAGCACTCGTGAGGAGTCGATCAGACCGGGAGCTTCGTGTGGACGATCCGTAGAGGCCAGACATGCTGTGGCTACATCGCGATGATCAGACTCTCTCGATGGTGATCAGATTGCGGCGATCTACTATCCGCACAAAGGTATTGTGTTCTAAACACATTACAATAAAGTGTTTATTGTTCAAATTCGAATTTCAAATTTAAATGCATGCATGCTATATATCATATTTAGATCCTAGTGTAGGATAAATTTATGTTAATTAATTAGATTAATTAATATTTTTCTGCTATAAAATTATGATTTTGAAAAAATTTTAAAATTACCATTTTACCCCTGCACTGAATTTCCCCACATGTATGCATCCTTCTTTTATTTAAATTTTGTTTTAAGTCTAATTTTCTTCAAACTTGAGTCTTTTTTATCTATGAATCGGACTCTTTGTATCGACGATCATCTTTCCTGTAAAATATAAAAAGAAGCATCAAATTTTTAATAAATAAAATAAATTAAATATAATTTTCTGCTTTAAATGACTTAAATTAAGTGTTTATCAATAATCTGATTATCCTGTAGATGATCTCTGCACAGCCCGAGGTTCTGATATAGCCACGCAAGAACCTAACCTCTACCAGTATCCACTCAGGTAGGACCTGGAATATCTTCTCCTCATAAATTTATGCTCCAAAAATTAGATCTCTATCTGATTTGGAAGTGCTTCAGAACTCCTTCTGAAGTTGGAGCAGCAGCCTGTCTAAGATATCCTGCAGCCTTCCTGTTCCAGGCACCAGCATGCCTTTTTCTTGCACCAGATGAACGTCCAACTCCTTGGACATGAAGAGGGGAGATAGGAGAGCAGGGAGGATGTGGAGAAGAAGAGAGGGGGTGGCAGCTTTGATAGTTTTTCACAAAAACTTTTAAAACCCTAGGCGCAAACAGGGTTTATATAGACCCTGCTGCGCTGCACAGTGCCACATCATTCGACCAATCAAAAAATTTTAATTAATTTTGAAAAAATTTTGATTGGTAGAGTGATGTTATTTGAGCACATCAGATAAGAACCCCCACCCTCTCTCCTATGTTGGCATCATCTTTGGATAAGCACAAGCAAGGGTTGGCGCCAAAGAGTCCATGTTAATCAGGACTCTTCATCCTTATCCATTTGGGGTGCCCACTTTAATCCAATTGGGCTCACGTCATAATCTGATTATGGTGCCCAATTTAATATAGTTTTGGCATGTGGACACTCCACAAAAATCTTCTAATGAGCTTTCTTCAGTTTAAGACCCATATGTCAATATTTGACAGATGTCCTAAAATAAAATTGGCAGGTGACAGGAATTAGCAGGTGATTGTCTTAAATTCATCTTATAAATTAAGACAAACCTTTTCTGAGCTGGACAAGCTTCATTTAGACTGAGAAAAACCTTCTCAAGGTTCTTTGGGTGAGTCAAATCATATTTGACTCAGTCGAGATAGAAAAGATTACACGAGGAGAAGGTTAGGCTCAATCGTGTGCTAGCACAATTTTCTTGAACCTAATTGGATCTTATCCAAATCAATTGGGCTAGCTTAATTCATGACATCCAGACCCTAACCCTTATTTGTGTGACCTAGTTAGATTCAATTTCGTATGGTTATGAGACATGTCATGATCTCACCATCGACATCATCGAAACTCCTTTCGATGGATCAGAACTCTTCTGATTCAGATAATTAGAATGATCGATCATCAATATCATTCTAATTGCCCTCAAAATCTATCAGTGACACCTAGTAGTATGTGGTGGCAACACATCAGAACTGAAGATGAACCTCTCGATGCAGCTACCTGTGTGATTGAGTATCTCTATTATGAGTCCCGACTAAATTAGGGTTAAGGTGAACTTGTCAAACCCAACATCAGTCATATGAATCAATCGATCGATCCGAGTCTGATGTGAAACCCCAATGGAAAACTTTTTTTTCATTATTTCACTCTGCCATAGCCATGGGCTTAAGGACTTGATCTTTCGATTATCATAGGACTACTCCTCTCATCTACCGAGGTTGATAGATCCTATCTTGGTGTGACCTGGTTCCTACAATGAATATGCTACAGCCAACATATACCTCAGGATTTCGAATGGCTAGGAGATCGAGTTATGGTGTAGTCAAACTATAACACACTCAAGGTGAACTGTCGATGCATCTCAGGTCAAAGAACTAGATACACAACTGCAGCATCGAGCTAGTCATCGACGAGAAGGTAGACTTCCTTATGACTGCTCGATATGGTCATGCTCAGTACTCTCATTCTCAACGAATATCTGTACTCTCGCTTCGGTGTCTCCACATCATAGACTCAAGACACATATATCCTAAGGAAGCGATCGTATACCAACCTTTCGGATCAATCACCATCCTCGTGATGATCCTATGGTCAGGAGCTGTTTATGAGTTAGTTATGTAAATTCATGCCTTAAATTTTCAACTCTTGAAAATATGAATTGAAATTCTTACTAACTCAAATGATGTATCACAGACACAATATACACAATGTGATAGAAGAATAACTCATTTATTGATTTATAGTTAAAATTATAAATTTGCCCTTAGATTTGTACAGGAATGTATCAGTCAATCTGGCATCTAGGGCACACATCTAACAAACTCCCACTTGACCTAATATCAATTGGCTACATATCTAAATCCCATCTTCTCAAGGTGGGCTTCAATCTGTTGCTGGCCCAATGGCTTAGTCAGCGGGTCTACCACATTGTCTGTGGAGTCGACCCTCTTGACCTCGACATAATCCTTTTCGAGGTAATCATGGATCAAATGGAATCGCCACTCGATGTACTTGGACTTCTGATGAGACCTTGGCTCCTTAGCTAGGGCTATGGCGCTGTTATTGTCACAGTAAAGAGGTATGGCATCCGATGACATCACTCCAAGCTCTACGGCAAACTTTTTATACCAGAATGCCTCCTTCATAGCTTCTGATGTAGCAATGTGCTCTACCTCCATGGTGGAATCAGCAATCACCGTCTGCTTGGAACTCTTCCAGCTGACTGCACCATCATTGCAAATGAACAGACTACCAAATGTCAACTTTTGATTATCTATATCAGACATAAAGTCTGAGTTTGTATATCCCTAAATCTGGAGTTCTCCATTTCCAAAGACTAGAAACATATTCTTAGTCCTTCTCAAGTACTTAAGGATATATTTCACAGAAGTCCAGTGCTCTTTGCCTGAATTCGACTGATATCTGCTTGTGACACTCACAGCATGGGCTATATCAGGTCATGTACATAGCATGGCATACATGAGGCTCCCTATTGCTAAAGCATAAGGGATCTTGCTCATGCGTTCAATCTCCTCAGGTGTGCTAGGGCACATCTTCTTGGAGAGATGAATGTCATGTCTAATGGATATTAAACCTCTTTTGGAGTTTTCCATGCTAAACCTTTTTAGCACCTCCTCTATGTACATCTTCTGTGAACGTCCAAGCATCCTATTTGGTCTATCTCTATAGATCTTAATACCCAGTATAAAGGATGCCTCACCTAGATCTTTCATAGAGAACTCCTTAGACAACCATACTTTGACTGAGGTCAATATGGGAATGTCATTCTCAATTAGGAGAATGTCATCTACATACAATACGAGGAAGACAACTGCGCTCCCACTGACCCTTTTGAACATACATGGTTCCTCCTCGTTCTTGATGAAATCAAAAGTTTTGATCACATCATTGAAACAAGTATTCCAGCTCTGAGATGCTTACTTAAGTCCATAAATGGACCTTTGCAGCTTGCTAACCTTGTGATCATCATCACTATATGTGAAACCAAGTGGCTGTTCTATATAGATATCTTCCTCAAGATGTCCATTTAAGAATGTCATTTTCATGTCCATCTGTCATATTTCATAATCGAAATTGGCTGCAACAGCAAGCAATGTGCGGATGAATTTTAGCATGGCTACCGACGAGAAGGTATCCTGATAGTCAATGCCTTCACGCTGACTATAACCTTTCGCTACGGGCCTAGCCTTGAACGTCTCTACATTCCCATCTGCACCTATCTTTCTCTTAAAGATCCATTTACACCCAATAGGTACAATACCTTTAGGTAGATCTACCAAGGTCCAGACTTGGTTTGAATGCATCGAGTCAATTTCTGATCTCATTGCCTCTAACCATTTCTCAGAGTCGATATTTGATTTTGCCTCGTCATAGGTCTTGGGATCATCACCATGAGCCCCATTTTTCGTGAGGAACATTTTTTCTATATCCTCTTATATGGTACGTAAGTACCTTTCAGGAGGATGGAAAACTCTAGTCGATCTATGAGGTAGAAGAGGTTGTGTTAGGACTGGTTCTAATTGATTTGGTTCCTCAGGTTCTTTAGCTCATTGCTCTTAGGAGATATTCTCCTTGAGCTTAATTATTCTTCTGATGCCACCATCTTGAATAAACTATTTTTCAAAAAAAATAGCATTTGGACTCACAATCATATTGTGGTCTTTCAGAATATAAAAATAGTATCCTAATGATTCTTTAGGATATCCTATGAACTGAGCTCTAAAAGATCTGAACTCTAACTTGTCTGTCTGCTGTCTCTTGACATGAGCCGAACAATCCCAAATTCTGAGATGATTCAGATTTAGCTTCTTACCATGCCATATCTCATATGGTGTGGTAGGAACGGTTTTAGAGGAAACCCTATTCAATACATAAATTACTGTCATGAGACAATATCCCCAAAGAAATTCAGGGAGGTTCGTGAAGCTCATTATGGAATGGACCATATCTAATAGGATCCGATTTCTCTATTCTGAAACCCTGTTGAGTTGAGGCATTCCAAGTGGAGTCCATTAAGAGACAATACCATTATCCTTAAGATAGTCTAAGAACTCCCGACTAAGGTATTCACATCCTCGATCTGATCGAAGAACCTTAATGGGCTTTCCTATTTATTTTTCTACCTCATATCTGAATTCTTTGAACCTTTCAAAAGCTTCAGACTAATGTTTCATTAGAAATACATACCCGTACCTAGACATATCATCGATAAAGGTAATAAAGTAGACATAGTTGCCTCTAGCCGGCACATCAAATGGGCCGCACACATCCGTATGTACTAGGGCAAGTAGGTCTGTGGCCCTTTCCCCATATCCCATAAAAGGAAGCTTGATTATTTTTCTTTGAAAGTATGATTCACAAACTGGATATGACTCGAAAGTCAACGGACTCAATAGCCCAGATTTTTCTAATTTGTTAATCCTGTCTTTCGCTATATGATCTAACCTTAGGTGCCACAGATACCTATCATTTAGACTATCTCTAGGCCTTTTAGTTCCTACGGCATTCACATTTTGCTCGATATTAAATACAGATACATCAATATGTAGCTGATAGAGACCGTTAATAAGAAAACTATCTGTAACTTTATTATTTTCATAAAAAATGTTACAATGGTCCTTATGAAAGCTAATCACAAAGCCTTCTTATGCTAAACATGAAATAGAAATCAAATTTCTACTTGCTGCAGGCACATAATAATAATATCTAAGAAATAAATCTAATCCTAATGGTAATCGCAAAGGGTAGGTTTTCATAGTCATAGCAGCAACTCTTGCTCCATTCCCGATGCATAGGATCATCTTCCCATCCCTCAGCCTCCTACTCTCCTCAAGATCCTTTATAGAAGTGCACAAATGAGCACTAGAATCAGAGTCAAGCACCCAACTGGATGCAGAAAAAATCGTAAGATTAGATTCTAAAATGAGCATACCTCCAGAAGGACCATCCTTCTTGTTCTTCAGGGTGGCCAGGTACTGAGGACAGTTTCGCTTCCAATGGTCGTCTGATTGGTAGTGGAAATATTTTTTCTTATCAGCAGCCTTCTTCTATGGTTCTGTCTTCTTCTTCTTGCCATCCACCTTCTGCTTCTTCACAGACTTCTTTTTCTTTTCAAAAGATTTTCTCTTGAAAAAAATCTGCTCCACTGTAAGAACTGAGCCTTTTGAACCCTTCATAGAAAGCTCAGCCGTAACCAGCATATTCATTAACTCGGCCAAGGTACACTGCATCTTATGCATATGGAAGTTCATGATGAACTGACCATATGCATCGAACAAGGACTGAAGGATCACATCAATCTGAAAATCCTTATCTAAGATGATACCGAGCTTCTCAAGCTCCGCAAGATCCTTGATCATTGTCAAACAATGATCTTGGACTGACTGTTCATCACGTATTTTAGCCTTAAAAAGTCTTTGACAGACATGATACTTGGCCGCATGACTCTTGTTGGGTATAAAATACCCTCAGTCGAAGTTCTCAGCAAGAAGCCAACTCCGCCTGGACTCCTACGGGAGCCGGGCTCCGTCGCTAACATCGACTACAGGACAACTCCGCCCGGACTCCTACGGGAGCCGGGCTCCATCACCGACATCGACTACAGGACAACTCCGCCCGGACTCCTACGGGAGTCGGGCTCCGTCGCCGACATCGACTACAGGACAACTCCGCCCGGACTCCTACGGGAGCCGGGCTCCGTCGCCGACATCGACCACAGGACAACTCTGCCCGGACTCCTGCGGGAGCCGGGCTCCGTCGCCGACATCGACTACAGGACAACTCTGCCCAGACTCCTATGGGAGCCAGGCTCCGTCGCCGACATCGACTACAGGACAACTTCGCCCGGACTCCTATGGGAGCTGGGCTCCGTCGCCGACTTCGACTGCCGGTAAGATCAGTCCGGACTCCTACGGGAGCCAGACTTCGCACCTGACTTTAATTGCAGGGGACTCCGCCCGGACTCCTACGGGAGCCGGGCTCCGCTCGCGACTTCAACCTCAAGGGGGACTCTGCCCGGACTCTCACGGGAGCCGGGCTCTGTCGCCGACTTCGACTGCCGGTAAGATCAGTCCGGACTCCTACGGGAGCCAGACTTCGCACCTGACTTTAATTGCAGGGGACTCCGCCCGGACTCCTACGGGAGCCGGGCTACGCTCGCGACATCAACCTCAAGGGGGACTCTGCCCGGACTCTCACGGGAGCCGGGCTCCATCGCCGACTTCGACTGTCGGTAAGATCAGTCCGGACTCCTACGGGAGCCGGACTTCGCACCTGACTTTAATTACAGGGGACTCCGCCCAGACTCCTACGGGAGTCGGGCTCCGCTCGCGACTTCAACCTCAAGGGGGACTCCGCCCGGACTCTCACGGGAGTCGGGCTCCGTCGCCAACTTCGACTGCCGGTAAGATCAGTCCGGACTCCTACGGGAGCCGGACTTCGCACCTGACTTTAATTGCAAGGGACTCCGCCCGGACTCCTACGGGAGTCGGGCTCCGCTCGCGACTTCAACCTCAAGGGGGACTCTGCCCGGACTCTCACGGGAGCCAGGCTCCGTCGCTAACTTCGACTGCCGGTAAGATCAGTCCGGACTCCTACGGGAGCCAGACTTCGCACCTGACTTTAATTGCAGGGGACTCCGCCCGGACTCCTATGGGAGCCGGGCTCCGCTCGTGACTTCAACCTCAAGGGGGACTCCACTCAGACTCTCACGGGAGCCGGGCTCCGTCGCCAACTTCGACTGCCGGTAAGATCAGTCCGGACTCCTACGGGAGCCGGACTTCGCACCTGACTTTAATTGCAGGGGACTCCGCCCGGACTCCTACGGGAGCCGGGCTCCGCTCGCGACTTCAACCTCAAGGGGGACTCCGCCCGGACTCTCATGGGAGCCGGGCTCCGTCACCAACTTCGACTGCCGGTAAGATTAGTCCAGACTCCTACGGGAGCCGGACTTCGCACCTGACTTTAATTGCAGGGGACTCCGCCCGGACTCCCACGAGAGCCGGACTCTGCAGATGACTCCAACCTCAAGGGGAACTCCACCCGGACCCCCATGGGAACCGGGCTCCGTCATCAGCTCCGACCGCTGCCGAACTCCAATCGACGGATCTGCGCTCCCAAGCAGGCCACGATAACGGTCACAACACTGCTCCACTTCCTATGATGGATCCCGTGCAGCTCCATCACTCCCTGACAGGCCGTAATAACGGTCATAGTACTGCTCCACTTCCTATGACGGGTCCCACGCAGCTCCACTACTCCTTGGCAGGCCATAATAACGATCAGATCCTGCTCCACTTCCTGCGACGGATGCAGCGCGATTCTCCCATCCGCTGACAAGTCACGACAACAGACGCCGCTCCACTCCCTGCAGCAGACTCCACGTGGCGCGCTGCAGTGAGGGCCACGGGTCTACTCCACTACTCCTCGCAGCAAATTTCTCCTGATGGTGGGCAGCCCACTACGAGACGGTTATGAACGTCACTATCAGTCTGTTGAGCCCACCGCCTATATAAGGGGGACCTCAGATACGTTATTCTATAAGCTCTCACTTTTCATCTCAAAACTCTGCTAAATTCTCCGTTCGAGCACTCCATTCTTGTTGAGGCAGAGAACTGACTTGAGCGTCGGAGGGTCTTGCCGGAGCAACCCCACCTCCGATTTAGACTTCCTTTGCAGGTCCCGACGGCGACCACGACTCCCTCGACTGCAGCTTCTCCGGTGCAAGCGGATTTTTGCACCAACAGGATTGGCGCTAGAAAAAGGGCGTTGTGTCTTCGCAGTACCCTTGTTCTTAAAGGAGCGCTCAACGGAGCCACCTCCGATCGTCTCCTCCGGCACCCACTCCCTGTCTCCCCTTCGGGATCCTTACTCGATGCCTCCCCGCAAGGCATCCACGCGACGGTCCATGGCCTCCGCAGCCAGATCTCAGGCTCCGGCCTCCCCTTCTGTTTCTCAACCTCCTCTTCCTCCTCCTCCGACGGTGACGGTCGATGCGGAGCAGTTTGACCTGCTGGCGCAGCAGGTCAAAGGCCTCACAGAAGCTTTGCAGGCTATGCAGCAGCAGCAGCCACAGGCATCAGCACGCCTGGAAAGGGTGTCCCCGAAACACCAGGATCCTGCGACAGGGTGCGCCACCTGGGCCAGCCGCCCCATCCTTCCTGGGAAAGCGAACCCGAGGGTGGAGAGCCCTCAATTGGACCATGACTCCACCCCTGAAAGATCCCTACCCCCATTCTGCCAGAGGACCCTTGAGACTCGAAGCCGGGAGGACTTCCTAGACCAGAGGCTCCAGGAGATGAACCGACGGATCGAAGAACTCTGCCATGCACCCCCCGCTTATGGAGAGGATATTTGTACTGACCCTCCCTTCTCTCAAATGATCATGCAGGAACCGATCCCGCCAAACTTCAAGCTTCCCCAGTTCGAGAGCTACGACGGGACTTCGGACCCGGTTGATCATCTGGAGGCCTTCCGGATGATGATGTTGCTTCACGGCGCTCCTGATGACATCCTATGCTGGGCCTTCCCGTCCACCTTGAAGGGAGCGACGAGGAACTGATACTCGGCTTTGAAATCGGGTACCATCTTTTCCTTCGATCAAATGAGCCACCAATTTGTGGCCCATTTCGTCAGCAGCCAGCACCTCCGAAAGGGTTCAGAGTCCCTCATCAACATCAAGCAGAGGGAAGGAAAGTCCATTCGGGCCTACATCAACCGTTTCAACGTCGCGGTGCTGGAGGTCCGGAACTTGGACCAATCAGTCACGATGGTCGCCTTGAAGGGTGGCCTTCAGAAGAACGACCTTTTGTTCTCCCTAGAGAAGAAGTACCCCAAAAATTTTGCTGATCTGCTAGCTCGGGCCGAAGGATACGCCCGAGCAGAAGAAGCCTTCAAAATGAAGGATGAAGAGACAGCGAGGGAACGGCAAGCGGGAAACTCGAGTAAGCCCGCAATTGAAAAAAGGCCAAGGGAAGCCCGGCCACGTTCTCGATCCCCTCCTGGGCACAGGCGCGCCCATACTCTACCCCGGGTGCGCAGGCAAAGAAGTCCGGATCACGTGGTTCGGCGGGGTTCCCCACCAGGGAGATTTCGCAACTACGCCCCCCTCAACGCCTCAAGGCCCAGGTACTGATGGAGGTCAAGGAGCAGCTCTCTAGGCCGGAGAGGATGCACACACACCCCGAAAAGTGCAACCCCAACAAGTTTTGCCTTTACCACCGCGACCACGGCCATGACACAGAGGAATGCATCCAGTTCCGGGACGAGATCGAGGAGCTCATTCGGCGAGGTCGACTCTACAGGTTCATCCGACGCAGGCTTGAGGGTAGAGGAGATCGACCAAGGGCCCTTCCGCAGCTTGAACCGCCAAGAAGGGAGGAGCAACCCGGGGACCGGCCTCCCATCGGGACCATCGACTCCATCACCAGAGGGCCTCAAGGAGGAGCAGGCCTCCCGCAACCATGGAACTCGAAAAATCTGTAAATGTATCACTTACGATTTCACCTTGAATCTAAATTTCTTTCTACTTAACAATTTGTCATGACTGGATATGACTCCTCCAAACGCCTGAAACAAAGGTATGTTAGGAACCGAGGGAGAACCCTATCTTAACATACCTAACATGAAAGTTTGACTATCTCAAAATCGGATGGGGGGAGAGGCCTTACAGCACCCTAATGTGCCCCCACATCCATGTCAGGAACATGAGGAGAACCTCGTCCTGACATGAGCAAAGTCGAAGGCCCGGTTCTTTTAGACCGGATGGGGGGAGAGGCCTTACAGTGCCCTAATGTGCCCCCACAGCCATGTCAGGAATAGGAGGAGAACCTCGTCCTGACATGAGGAAAGTCAAAGGCCCGATTCTTTTAGATCGGATGGGGGGAGAGGCCTTACAGTGCCCTAATGTGCCCCCACAGCCATGTCAGGAATAGGAGGAGAACCTCCTCCTGATATGAGCAAAGTCAAAGGCCCGGTTCTTTTAGACCGGATGGGGGGAGAGGCCTTATAGTGCCCTAATGCGCCCCCACAGCCATGTCAGGAACAGGAGGAGAACCTCGTCCTGACATGAGCAAAGTCAAAGGCTCGGTTCTTTTAGACCGGATGGGGGGAGAGGCCTTACAGCGCCCCCACAGCCATGTCAGGAACAGGAGGAGAACCTCATCCTGACATGAGCAAAGTCAAAGGCCCGATTCTTTTAGATCGGATGGGGGGAGAGGCCTTACAGCGCCCTATTGTGCCCCCATAGCCATGTCAGGAACAGGAGGAGAACCTCATCCTGACATGAGCAAAGTCGAAGGCCCGGTTCTTTTAGACCGGATGGGGGGAGAGGCCTTACAGCGCCCTAACGTGCCCCCACAGCCAAGTCGGGAACGAGAGGAGAACCTTGCCCTGGCTTGAGCAAAGTGGAAGGCCCGGACACCTATGGGAGCCGGGCTCCATCCACGATGCCAAAGAAGACTCCACCTGGACTCCTACGGGAGCCGGGCTCCATCCACGACGCCAAGGAAGACTCCACCTGGACTCCTACGGGAGCCAATTTCCATCCATGACGCCTAGGAAGACTCCACCCAGACTCCTACGGGAGCCCGGACTCCATCCCCGATGCCAAAGAAGACTCCACCCGGACTCCTACGGGAGCCGGGCTCCATCCACGACGCCAAAGAAGACTCCACCCGGACTCCTACGGGAGTCAGGCTCCATCCACGACGCCCAGGAAGACTCCACCCGGACTCCTACGGGAGCCGGGCTCCGTCCACGACGCCAAGGAAGACTCCACCCGGACTCCTACGGGAGCCGGGCTCCATCCACGATGCCCAGGAAGACTCCACCCGGACTCCTACGGGAGCCGGGCTCCGTCCACGATGCCAAAGAAGACTCCACCCGGACTCCTACGGGAGCCGGGCTCCATCCACGACGCCAAGGAAGACTCCACCCGGACTCCTACGGGAGCCGGGCTCCATCCACGATGCCAAGGAAGACTCCACCCGGACTCCTACGGGAGTCGGGCTCCATCCACGATGCCAAAGAAGACTCCACCCGGACTCCTATGGGAGCTGGGCTCCATCCACGATGCCAAGGAAGACTCCACCCGGACTCCTACGGGAGCCAGGCTCCATCCACGATGCCCAGGAAGACTCCACCCGGACTCTTACGCAAGCCGGGCTCCATCCATGACGCCCAGGAAGACTCCACCTGGACTCCTACGGGAGCCGGGCTCCATCCACGACGCCCAGGAAAACTCCACCCAGACTCCTACGGGAGCCGGGCTCCGTCCATGACTTTTGCAGCAAGGAAGACTCCACCCGCCCTGGCAATAACCCTTACATGCCCTCGCGGGAACGGGAGGAAAACCTCGCCCTGACGGTAACGAAACCCGGCCGCCCAACAAGATCGGATGAAGGGAAAAAGCCCCCTAGTGACACCTCCGCGCTCCTATGCAACCCCACAAAAGTGAAGGAAGGGTCCTCACTCGAAAAAGAGGAGAAAAATTAAAAAGGAAGGGTGACGAACCATGGTGGAAACAGATGAAGGACGAACCGCCCCAAAGACCTAAAGGACTTTGTCCCAACGGAGATGGGGAGTTCCTACCAAATACCCCCGACTTCTAAGAAGACTCCCGACATAGGTCAGGAAGACAGTGACATCCCTGAAGTAATGCAGAGTTCAGACCGCCAAGCTCGGGCTCATGGCCACGTACGACGAGGAAGGCGAGATAACGCATCGACGACTGGGCACCTCTCCAACGACGTCTACATCGAACAAATCGAACGACAAGAAAAGTTCGGCGGACGATAATTTAACACAACGCGCAGACGAGATAACACAAAACACCCTTTTCATTCCATTTCCGTAATACACACTACAAAGCCCGGAAGGCCAAGGAAAGAAAAGCAAAACGACAAAAAGGAAAGTAAATACATGAAAAGATAGAAGGATGAAAAGAGCTCTAAGGAGGCTCTGCTCCTTCTGACCTAGAGTTGTCTGCTCCACCTCTCAACCAGGACTGCCTTAGATTCTTAATTTCTTCTTCTAGCTCTTCCCTTTTCTGCAGCGCATCCTGGAGCGCCCGATGAAGTCGCTGGCTCTCGGCCTCCGCCTCTCGACGCCTCTTCCTCAAGACCTCGGATTCCGCCTTCGCGTCCGCGACGGCCCGCTGCTCGTATGCCAGTTGAATCTTCAGTTGTTGCAGCTCGGCTATCTTTTCCCTGAGGGCGACTGAAATCCTTTCAACGATTCCTCTTAAGGACTGGAGCTCATCAAAATCTCGGGCGGAAGTAAGCTGAGCCCTGCTGGCCAGCTGCCTCTGGAGATGAGCGACTTCATCGGTCGTCGCCCTGAGTCTCCCTTTATATTCCTCCACCTGCCTGCGCCAGCTAGCCCGATGCACGTCGTGGCTCACTTCGGCATCTTGAAGCTGCTGCTGGAGGTCGGAGACCTTCTTCGACCATGCCTGGTCACCGTCGACCCGGGCCAAGGGTCGGGACGAACCTCCTTCCAGCTGGCCGATCTTCCCCTTCGCGGTTGACAGTTTCACCTTGAGGGCGCTAATCCTGGCGGCCTAAGCCTAAATTCGGTCGTTGGCGCTCTTCTTGCATTCATCAAGCTCCTTCGCGAAAGCCGCTTTCCTCCGGCTATACTCCATGATCCCCTTCACGTGGAGATTTCGAAAGTGGGTGGCCTCCGCGGTGGCTTCAGAATGACCTTCTCTCAATCTGCGAAGCTCACCTTCCATCTTCTTCGACTTCTTTGTCAAGTGAAGAACTTCCTTCTTCAGCCGCTGGATCGTCGACTTCAGCGGGATCCCCAGGGGCAGGGGAAGTGCTTCTGCAGGACACTGCCATCGGAAGGCAAAAGCGTCAAAGCATGATTCATCGTAGGAAGAAAAGCAGGGAAAAGAAGGGGAGGGAGGAGAAGCCATCCGCGACAAAAAATTTCAACTTTATTGATTGGATGATTTTTTGAAGACAAAAAAAAAAAAAAAAAAAGAAAATTTGCGATGGAATAAAAATACAAGGCCAGAGGTCTCAGACCTCGGGGGCGGGGGTTGGAGAATTCGGCATCCCCGGCGAGGGGACTGCAATTGCGGTGGTGGCTGGCGAGGGACCGGCCTCGTCTTCGGACTCCTCGCCTAGGAAGCTGAGGATGAGCTCCGAAAATTTTTGGCCACCTTCTCTTGGCAGAGCTCAAACCCCTTGATGAACGCCTCCTGGCCGAATTGGACGTTCAGGTCCCTCATCTTCGTGGAAGCCTTGAATTCCTCTACCGCAAGGACTCTGGCCTCCGAGACCAAGACCAGAATCTGCTCAGCCAAGTTGGCGACCTCGGCCTCCGCCCTTCTCGCCGACTCCTCCAAGGTCTGCCTCTCCTCCTCCCGGGCTTGTCTCTCTCTTTCCAGGGCCTCTTGGAGGGCGGCTACTTTGGCCGTCTTCGCTTGGAGGCGAGCAACCTCGGCCTGGCAGCGCTCCTCCACCTGGAGGATGTCCCTCCTCGCATGGTTCACCACCTCGATATTGGTGAGGAGCTGGTGCCCAATCTGCAAGGACAGCTAGGGAATCAGAACAAAGGTCGAGTAACCAGGTAAATAAAGATTTGCTTACCTCAAGCAAGGACCCCAAAGAGTCCCAAGCTCGCTGCTCAGGATCGGCGCGGTCGATCCTCTCGACGACGTCGGGCAGAATGCAGTCATCGATCAACCGCCTGATCAAATCCCTGTCATTGAAGAGATTCTCCAGTCCCTCTTCGGAGCAGAGGGACTCATCGGCAGCAGTTCGACGGCTACTCACCCTGCGGGCCATCAATTTCCTCCTCTTCCCCCTCTCGGCCACGGGCGCCTCCGTGGAGCAGACCCTCGAAACAGGGGCCCCAGCCGGCGGACTCCTCGAGGAGGCCCGGGGAGCCGTTGCCTCGGCATCCGAGGAAATGTTAATCACTGGGGCCACCTGGGCAGGTGCGGCCAAGCTCGACTCCTCCGCCCTGGCCCTCTTCGTCGATCCGGAGGTTGCGACGCCCTTTCTCTTGTGAGCCCTGAGGCCCCTGGCAAGCATCCGCGCTGCTTCGGCGTCCATCCCTTAAAAAAAAAAAAAAAAAAAAAAAAAGAGAAAGAAGAAAAAGAAGCGAACCAATCAATCAAGAGTCAAAAAAAAAAAAAAGAGAAAGAAAAAAAGAAAGAAAGAAAGGAAGAAAGAAACAGAGGGGAAAAAGAGAGAGAAGGAAGAAGAGATAAAAAGGGAAAGAAAAAGAAGAAAGGCATGAAAAGAGAAGATAAAGGAAAAGATGAATACTCGCAGGATCCTGAGGGCTCAGGTCGATGTTGAAAAGAAATTGCTCCCTCAGAAGATTGGAAAGGGAAGGAGCAGAATAGGCTAGAAGCTTCCGGGCAGCCTGGAGGTCATCCTCCCCCAGACTAGGGGCCCGACGAACAGAATCCCTCAGAGAGCCCCACGGGGGCAGGCCCAGCCTCAGGGTCGAGCAGTGGACGAAGAGGTATTTCTCCTTCCAATTGTGGATTGAAGAAGGGGCACCTTTCAGCAACCCCTTCTTACCGAACTGGGGGGAAAAGTACCATCAGTCCTTCGTCGAAGGATGGCGCTTGAAAGTATAGAAGTGCCTGAACAGGGAGAGGGACGGTTGGACCTCGACTACATGGCAAAAGAAGAGAAATCCTATCAAAAACCTAAAAGAATTTGGGGCCACAGAAGCCAAGGAGATGTCTAAGAAGCGGAAGAGGGCAACAACAAAGGAAGGAAGCCGAAGTCGGAGTCCGGCACGGAACGCTTCCTGATACAGACAAAAATGACCGGATGGGGGAGTGCTGGCTCGGTCAGAAGGGCCAGGCAGCTCCAGGTCGTACTCCGGAGGAACTCCGTACTGAACCCTTATCAGAAGGAGTTCCTCCGGAGTCAAGGAACATGGAATGGCGCCCGGTGCAAAAACCGGGCGGAGCCCAGCCCCAGACGCAGGTTCGTCTGCAGAGCGAGGGACCTGGGGGTTTGAAGCGGAGGAGCACCCAGAACTGCAGGGAGTAGAAGAGCCAGACGACATTTCAGGTAGGTTTGAAGGAGAGCTCTAAAGATCCCTAAGAAGACGGACCGGATGAGGGGCGAGAGGTCACAGGAAACTAACTCGGAGGAATACAAAAAATAATGACAAAAAAGAAGTCCCTAAGTGGTGGGGAGAAGGTTGAAGGTGCCGGAACTAACCTAGACCGCTTTGAGGGACCAGAGGGATGAAGACAGGGATGATTTGGAGGGTGCCTATGGCTCGAGAAGATATCAACTGAATCAGGGCTCTCGAAGGGAAGGCAGACACTGTTAAAATTCTGAAGCAGGGTAAGGGCCCCAAAAGCGGGAGCGCGGGTTTAAATAGACCCTGGGATCCGATGCTATGATGATCGTGAATCCCCCCAGGCCAGCCCGTGCTCGACACGTGCCCCACTCACCATGGCAGGCAGATGAAAGCGGCTGACGGTTGGCAGGACTATTATTGCACCATACCTGGGCCAGTGTACCTGCGGGAATTTCGAAGAGTCCCTTCGTATCGCCCCGATTCAAAAAGACTCCAGCACGCGCACATTTAATGCCAAAATATCTGGAGGCGGTCGTGCGCAGGATTCGAGGGGATAACTTCGGCTGCGCCAGTCTCTTTGTACTTCCTTCATTCGAAATTCAAACTCAGAAGTAGGGGGACTGGTGTTGGGTATAAAATACCCACAGCCGAAGTTCTCAGCAAGAAGCCAACTCCGCCCGGACTCCTACGGGAGCCGGGCTCCGTCGTCGACATCGACTACAGGACAACTCCGCCCGGACTCCTACGGGAGCCGGGCTCCGTCACCGACATCGACTATAGGACAACTCCACCCAAACTCCTGCGGCAGTCAGGCTCCATCGCCGACATCGACTACAGGACAACTCCGCCCGGACTCCTACGGGAGCCAGGCTCTGTCGCCGACATCGACTACAGGACAACTCCACTCGGACTTCTACGGGAGCTGGGCTCCGTCGCCGACTTCGACTGTCGGTAAGATCAGTCCGGACTCCTACGGGAGCCGGACTTTGCACCTGACTTTAATTGCAGGGGACTCCGCCCGAACTCCTACGGGAGCCGGGCTCCGCTCGTGACTTCAACCTCAAGGGGGACTCCGCCCGGACTCTCACGGGAGCCGGGCTCCGTCACCGACTTCGACTGCCGGTAAGATCAGTCCGGACTCCTACGGGAGCCGGACTTCGCACCTGACTTTAATTGCAGGGGACTCTGCCCGGACTCCTACGGGTGCCGGACTCCGCTCGTGACTTCAACCTCAAGGGGGACTCCGCCCGGACTCTCACGGGAGCCGGGCTCTGTCGCCGACTTCGACTGCCGGTAAGATCAGTCCGGACTCCTACGGGAGCCGGACTTCGCACCTGACTTTAATTGCAGGAGACTCTGCCCGGACTCCTACGGGAGCCGGGCTCTGCTCGTGACTTCAACCTCAAGGGGGACTCTGCTCGGACTCTCACGGGAGTCGGGCTCCGTTGCCAACTTCGACTGCCGGTAAGATCAGTCCGGACTCCTACGGGAGCTGGACTTTGCACCTGACTTTAATTGCAGGGGACTCCGCCCGGACTCCTACGGGAGCCGAGCTCCGCTCGCGACTTCAACCTCAAGGGGGACTCCGCCCGGACTCTCACGGGAGCCGAGCTCCGTCGCCAACTTCGACTGTCGGTAAGATCAGTCCAGACTCCTACGGGAGCCGGACTTCGCACCTGACTTTAATTACAGGGGACTCCGCCCGGACTCCTACGGGAGCCGGGCTCCGCTCGCGACTTCAACCTCAAGGGGGACTCCGCCCAGACTCTCACGGGAGCCGGGCTCCGTCGCCAACTTCGACTGCCGATAAGATCAGTCCGGACTCCTACGGGAGCCGAACTTCGCACCTGACTTTAATTGCAGGGGACTCCGCCCGGACTCCTACGGGAGCCGGGCTCCGCTCGTGACTTCAACCTCAAGGGGGACTCCGCCCGGACTCTCACGGGAGCCGGGCTCCGTCGCCAACTTCGACTGCCGGTAAGATCAGTCCAGACTCCTACGGAAGCCGGACTTCACACCTGACTTTAATTGCAGGGGACTCCGCCCGGACTCCCACGGGAGCCAGACTCCGCACACGACTCCAACCTCAAGGGGAACTCCGCCCGGACCCCCATGGGAACCGGGCTCCGTCATCAGCTCCGACCGCTATCGAACTCCAATCGACGGATCTGCACTCCCAAGCAGGCCATGATAACGGTCACAGCACTGCTCCACTTCCTTTGACGGATCCCGCGTAGCTTTATCACTCCCTGACAGGCTACAGTAACGGTCATAGTACTGCTCCACTTCCTATGACGGATCCCGCGCAGCTCCACTACTCCCTGGCAGGCCATAATAACAGCCACGATCCTGCTCCACTTCCTGCGACGGATGCAGCGCGATTCTCCCATCCGCTGACAAGTCGCGACAATAGATGCCGCTCCACTCCCTGCAGCAGACTCCACGTGGCACGCTGCAGTGAGGGCCACGGGTCTACTCCACTACTCCTCGCAGCAAATTCCTCCTGACGGTGGGCAGCCCATTACGAGACGGTTATGAACGTCACTATCAGTCTGTTGAGCCCACCGCCTATATAAGGGGGACCTCAGATACGTTATTCTATAAGCTCTCACTTTTCATCTCAAAACTCTGCTAAATTCTCTATTCGAGCACTCCATTCTTGTTGAGGCAGAGAACTGACTTGAGCGTCGAAGGGTCTTGCCGGAGCAACCCCACCTCCGGTTTAGACTTCCTTTGCAAGTTTCGGTGGCGACCGCGACTCCCTCGACTCCAGCTTCTCCGGTGCAAGCGGGTTTTTGCACCAACAACTTTGTTCACCAAACAACTCTTGTAGGTGAGCCAACATTTGGCGGATAGTCAAAATGTTCTTATGTTGGTGCTGCAAGTCATCAGACATTGCACTCAACATGTAGTACCTTGCTTTGTTATCATCATCCATCCACTTTTTCAGAGACGCTCTCTGTTCAGTAGTCAGACGTGCTGGCATGGCAGGTGGGTCCTGGTTCAAGACATGAGTCAATTTTTTAGAACCCAGAATAATTTTGTAGTTCCTCAACCAGTCTTTGAAATTAGGTCCAGTCAATCTGTGGGTGTCTAATATTTTGGTCAGGGGATTTGAGGCAGACATGTTTCCTGTAGAGAGTCAAAAATTTTTAGTTAGATTTTGTAATCAGACTTAACCAATTTATTTAGGAGTTTTATTTTTAAACAAATTAGGCTCCCACTATTTTCTCAGATCCCTACACTCCCTTGGTAGAGATGTGAAAATCTCCGTGATTAGTGATTTCTAGTGGGTGGTGCGGTCTCACCGACTGGCTTACCACCTCACCTAACAGTTATTGGTGATGGGTCAACCGATGAGTGGACAACTCTTGTCCAATGATTCTCTAATCATGGTGCACCTAAAACTTAGTCTCTAATTCATGAAGCTAACCGTATCCGAAATATTGCTCAAATCCTTAGTTAAGTCAGACCCACCATTTGTACGAACTAGATTCCTGATTGGGTCCCTCACCGTATCTAAAATATTGAGCCCAATCTATCCTCTAATTCGTAGCATCCAATGCCTAATGGACATGGTTGCATCTTTTCGATGCAACTGAGCCACTGTAACCAACCGAGAACAATCAACCCCGGGAAGGGCCCGCACATTCACAATGGTGGAAGACCTAGACTTAATATTTTCTTAGAGAGATTTGATTTAGTTCTCATTAAACTTGACTTGACATAGTCATAACAATTATGACTAACCTAATGGCATGGGTCAGCTCGAATTGTTAGCCACCTCAAATCAAAACTGGATCGACACATATGGCTAGGTAAGTGAGATCGGTGGAAGGGATATGCCATTAACTCGACAAGAATGCATTCGAGTCCAGTAGCTCCTAATTAAAAATCAGTCGGTCATATCTGCCCAACTTACCTTAGACACCAAATTGTCGAATCAGAACCAATTGGGTTAGCCTACAATCCAGACTCTAACCATTGAGCCAAATTAGGTCTTAACTTGATCGAGTCACATCTAAATGTGATTCGACCTTGACCCAAACTTAATCATGTTAGGCTGGTCAATTATTAGCTTTCATGATCCCACCTAACCAACTCTTATTTCGGTTTGATCAACCGCTAGACCTAATTGAGCTACCCAAGCCCGAACCCAATTTTATGAAAATATCTTAGATCTAAAATTTTCAATTTTAGACCAAATTGATTTCATTAACTTAATTCATTAATTAAGTTTGGGTTCATAAATAAAATATATAAAATAAATCCTAGGGTTTCATGATCTAGGATTTTGCAGAAAAGTAAGTTTTTGATTTCTGATTAAGGATGAACGTGTGGCACCCCTACACGTCATAAGAACACCCCATTGAATGGGAAGAGAGGGTCTTAAAGCCCTACTTCATTCTTATGAATGGACAGCCATGAGGAACACCTTAATCAAAAATATAAATTTAACTACAAAACTAGTTAGATCTAAATTAACATATCACATATACAATTTAAGATCTAACTAATATATGCTTTGCATACATCTCATGTATTAAAAATTGATCTAATTAATATGCTTTTAGATTTGATACATCACATGTAATATCTAAAAAATAAGATTTAAATTGAACTATTTAAAATTAAATCTATTCTAGATAGGTTACTGGAACAATTCTACAACTAGTCTAGGCATGCAACAGATCAATTTTATGAAAAAATTAAAATTTTATTTTTTATTTTTCTATCTAATTATAATATTTATAATATCAAAAAAATAAAGAATAAATTAAATTTAATCATATTTTAATCTCATTAAAATAAAAAACTTAAGACTGTTCGTGGATTCAACTAATCCTAGTCTAGTCATGCATCTCATGCATGTTAGATCTTCTTAGATTTAATTTTAAATATTTTAATTTTAGATCCTATCATATCTGATGTAACATCTGAAATCTTTTAATATCAAATAAATTAAAATTAAAATTATATCTAAATTAGATCTGAAACTGAGCCATCAACCTGGCTCTGATACCAGTTGAAGGAGAAACTGCCTTTTTCCTTTGTAGGATCTTCCAGATTTCATCAAATCTAGGATAAAATAATTTAAAAATTTTATCCTATACTATTTTAGATTTAATATCTATTAGATCTAATTTTATTATCTGATATTTAAAATCTAAAATTAAATCTAAAAGTATGAGAAGTATAGACATATCTCAAGGGTAATCTGATTACCCTGTAGATGATCTCTGCACTGCCCGAGGTTCTGATGTAGCGACGCAAGTGCCTGGCCTCTACCAGTATCCACTCAGGCAAGACCTGAAATGTCTTCTCCTCATGAATCTATGCTCCAAAAATTAGATCTCTATCTAATTTGGAAGTGCTTCAGAACTCCTTCTGAATTTGGAGTAGCAGCCTGTCGAAGATGTCCTGCAGCCTTCCTATTCCAGGTGTCACCATGCCTTTTCCTTGCACCAGATGAACGTCCAACTCCTTGGACATGAAGAGGGGAGATAGGAGAACAGGAAGGATGTGGAGAAGAAGGGAGGGGGTGGTAGCTTTGATGGTTCTTCATAAAAATTTTTAAAACCCTAGGCGCAGATGGGGTTTATATAGACCTTGCTGCGCTGCGCAGTGGCACATCATTCGACCAATCAAAAAATTCAAATTAAGTTTGGAAAAATTTTGATTGGTAGAGTGATGTCATCTGATCACATCAAATAAGAACCCCCACCCTCTCTCCTATGTTGGCACCATCTTTGGATAAGCACAAGCAAGGGTTGGCGCCAAAGAGTCTATGTTAATCAGGACTCTTCATCCTTATCCATTTGGGGTGCCCACTTTAATCCAATTGGGCTCACGCCATAATTTGATTATGGTGCCCAATTCAATATAGTTTGGGCATGTGGACACTCCATAAAAATTCTCCAATGAGCTTTCTTCAGTTTAAGATCCATATGTCAATATTTGACAGATGTCCTAAAATGAAATTAGCAGGTGACAGGAATTAGCAGGTGCTTGTCTTAAATTCATCTCATGAATTAAGACAAGCCTTTTCTAAGCTGGACAAGCTTCATTTAGACTGAGAGAAACCTTCTCAAGGTTCTTTAGGTGAGTCAAATCACATTTGACTCAGTCGAGATAGAAAAGATTACACGAGGAGAAAGTTAGGCTCAATCGTGTGCCAGCACGATTTCCTTGAACCTTATTGGATCTTATCTAAATCAATTGGGCTAGCCCAATTGATGACATCTAGACCCTAACTCTTATTTGTGTGACCCAGTTAGGTTCAATTTCGTATGGTAATGAGACATGTCGTGATCTCATCATCGACATCATCGAAACTCCTTTCGATGGATTAGAACTCTTCTGATTCAGACAATTAGAATGATCGATCATCAATATCATTCTAATTGCTCTCAAAATCTACCAGTAATACCTAGCAGTATGTGGTGGTAACACATCAGAACTGAAGATGAATCTCTCAATGCAGCTACCTGTGTGATTGAGTATCTCTATCATGAGTCCCGACTAAATTAAGATTAAGGTGAACTCGTCAGATCCAACATCAGTCATATGAATCAATCGATCGATCTGAGTCTAATGTGAAACTCCAATGAAAAACTCTTTTTCCATTATTTCACTCTACCATGGCCATGGGCTTAAGGACTTGATCTTTTGATTATCATAGGACTACTCCTCTCATCTACCGAGGTTGATAGATCCCATCTTCGTGTGACCTAGTTCCTATAATGAATATGCTACAGCCAACATACACCTCAAGATTTTGAATGGCTAGAAGGCTGAGTTATGGTGTAGTCAAACTATAACACACTCAAGGTAAACTGTCGATGCACCTCAGATCAAAGAACCAGACACACAACTGCAGCATCGAGCTAGTCGTGGATGAGAAGGTAGACTTCCTTATGACTGCTCGATATGGTCACGCTCAGTACTCTCATTCTTAATGAATATCTATACTCTCGCTTCGGTGTCTCCACACCGTAGACTCAAGACACATCTACCCTAAGGAAGCGATCGTACACCAACCTTTCAGATCGATCACCATCCTCGTGATGATCCTATGGTCAGGAGCTGTTTATGAGTTAGTTATGTAAATTCATGCCTTAAATTTTCAACTCTTGAAAATATGAATTATCATTCCTTCTAACTCAAAGGATGTATCACAGACACAATGTACACAATGTGATAGAAGAATAACCCATTTATTGATTTATAGTCAAAATTATAAATTTGCCCTTAGATTTGTATAGAAATGTGTCAGCCAATCTGGCATCTAGGGCACACATCTAACATTTCTTTCTTCCTTGATGTGAACAAAAGAGGAGACCAATCTCCTCTTGGGTGAGAGACCTAGAACTGTTCTAGGTTCTTAGGTGAGGTAAAAACTAAAGAGAAGAGAGTTTTCATCTAATTTTTCTCTACCATCCAGCATCCTCCTCTGATCCATCTTCAACATTGAAAAGATGCAAGGTGATCAAAGAAGGAGATCAAGTCAGACATGCCATTAGAAGTCGGCTGCGCAAGCTAGCACTCCTGCAGAGGGCTGATCGGTTTGAGGGGCTTCATGTGGACCATTCGTAAAGGTCAGATGCTTATGCAGTTATGAGTGATCAGAGAGGACTTTTAGATCTATATTCTCAATCATGGAGTTTGACTATCCATGCTCAGGTATTGGGTTTGGATCCTAAAAGTGGTAGATTAGATCTATTACTAAATGCTATTTTTTGATTCACATGCTTGTCATTTTAGATTCAGATTTTTATGCATATAAATTTATGTCATAGAATCAGTTGTAGGAGTTTTAAGATCAAATCTTATACATATATTTATAGATTAAATAGTTTAATCTAATGTTCTTTCGCTGAAAATTTTGAAATGCTTGGATGAAACCCCTGCGCATCCCAACATCGATCACCTCAGACCTTTCCAATGTCAAAG
The DNA here is from genome assembly GCF_000442705.2 of Elaeis guineensis. Lineage (NCBI taxonomy): Eukaryota > Viridiplantae > Streptophyta > Magnoliopsida > Arecales > Arecaceae > Elaeis > Elaeis guineensis. The sequence continues at coordinate 38,621,411 of NC_026004.2, read as the reverse complement.
ATGGAGTAGAGGAGATGCTGGATGGTGGAGAAAAATCTAATGAAGACTCTCTTCTCTATGATTTTTCTCTCACCCAAAATCCTAGAACAGCTCTGGTCGCTCACCCGAGAGAAGATCGATCTCCTCTTTTGTTCATGCCAAGGAAGAGGGAAACCCACCCAAACCTCATGCCCCAAAGAAAGATTTTCGACCCTCTTTCTCTCTGGTATCTCATGGGTAAAAAGCTCTCTTAGTTTAGTGCACAAAATTATGGCCTTTTTATGGTTGTCGCACAAACAAGATAATACAAAATAAGGGCTGGAGTTTGTTGCAATTCAAACTATTTTAAATTTTAATTTGACTCTAATTTTTTCTCAATCTTATCTAACCTAAAGAGGGACTTACCAAAAAAATTAGATATGAAAATCAATTGGGAAGACTTCCTTTTCTCGCACACAATGGGCACCTTTAGAAGAAGCCGATGTGTGGGAGGAAAGGGATAAGGTTTCAAGTTAAAATTCAAATAATTTTGAATTCAAATCAAAACCAACCAAATCCTATCCTTAATGGATGACAAAAGAAGGGTTACTATCTGATTTTCTCATGTATAAATTGATTTTGTATGGTGAGAAAAGGCATGAGATAATTTAGGTGGCGCAAAGGAGAGAGTCCTATTCATTGGGAACTCTAGGGTTTAACCAATTAGATTTTTTTCAAATCCATTCCAATTAGACCCAAATAAAATATGATAAACCTAATCTAATTAGGCTCCTATAATCTTAATTAAATTTAATCAAATTAATAAATTAATTGAGTCATAGACCCAATCAAATCAGGATCATTTCTTCCTTATCGATTAGATCATCTCATAACCTAATCAGACCTGACCTGATTGAATCAAATTCAATCAGACTTGATCTAGACTTTAATGCTCAATCAAATTAAGCTAATTAGTGATCAAATTACTAATTAATCCTCTATTACTGATAGAGTTCAAGTCTAGTGAGACTCTTCAGCAGAGTCTCCATCTAGTGAGACTCTTCAGTGGAGTCCCCATCTAGTGAGTCTCTTTAGCAAAGTCTCCATCTACTGGGACTCTTCACCAGGGTCTTCATCCACTGAGACTCTTCAGATTAGCTGATATGATCGTGATGTTGTCATTAGGATATTATAATTATCAATCAAATTTTTACTTCAATAAAAATTAAAAATACGTAGAAAGTAGTGAGTCAGGTCGAATCCACAAAAAAAGGCAAGATTTTGATTTGAAATCTTTGATTTTGCAAAAAAAAATAAAATTTTAGAGAAAATAATTTAAGTCAAAAAATAAAAATTTAAAGTATAAAAAATAAATCAGATACTAAGATCTACTATTTAGATCCTAGTATCTACTTGCGATAAAAATAAATAATAAAAATTTAAAGTATATAAAATATATTGGTACTAAGATCTACTAACTAGATCCTAGCATCTAATTGTAATAAAAATAAAAGATAAAAATTTAAAATATAAAAAAAATAAATTTTGTATTAATTAAAATTAAAATTCAAGTATAGATAATTTAAAAATAATAATAAAATAAAAATAAAATAAAATTATAACAAAAATCTAAAGTTGATCAGCACTGCCTCATCAGAAAGATGTCTCTACATTTCCATCTGCATCTATCTTTCTCTTGAAGATCTATTTACACTCAATAGGTACAATACCTTCTGGTGGATCTACCAAGGTTCAGACTTGGTTTGAGTGCATCGAGTCAATTTCTGATCTCATTGCCTCTAACCATTTCTCGAAGTCGATATCTAATATCGCCTCGTCATAGGTCTTGGGGTCATCACCATGAGCTCCATTTTTCGTGAGGAATATTTCCTCTACATCCTCTTGTATGGTACCTAAGTACCTTTCAAGAGGATGAAAAATCCTAGTCAATCTATGAGGTGGATCAGGTTGTGTTAAGACTGGTTCTGATTGATAAGATTCCTCAGGTTCTTTAGCTCGTTGCTCTTGGGAGATATTCTCCTTGAGCTTAATTATTCTTCCGATGCCACCATCTTGAATAAACTCTTTTTCAAAAAAAATAGCATTTCGACTCATAATCACATTGTGGTCTTCCAAAATATAGAAATAGTATCCTAATGACTCTTTAGGATATCCTATGAACCGAGCTCTAAAAGACCTGAACTCTAACTTGCCCGCTTGCTGTCTCTTGACATGAGCCGAACAACCCCAAATTCTGAGATGATTCAAACTTGGCTTCTTACCATGTCATATCTCATATGGTGTGGTAAGAATGATTTTAGAGAAAATCCTATTCAATACATAAATTGCTGTCATGAGACCATGTCCCCAAAAAAATTCAGAGAGGTCCGTGAAGCTTATCATGGAATGGACCATATCTAATAGGGTCCGATTTTTCCATTCTGAAACACCATTGAGTTGAGGTGTTTCAGGTGGAGTCCATTGAGAGACTATGCCATTATCCTTAAGATAGTCTAGAAACTCCCGACTAAGGTATTCACCTCCTCGATCTGATCGAAGAACCTTAATGGGCTTTTCTGTTTATTTTTTTACCTCATGTCTGAATTCTTTGAATCTTTCAAAAACTTCAGACTTGTGTTTCATTAGAAATACATACCTGTATCTAGACATATCATCGGTAAAGGTAATGAAGTAGATGTAGTTGCCTCTGACCGACATATCAAATGGGCCGCACACATCCGTATGTACTAGGGCAAGTAGGTCTGTGGCACTTTCCCCATGTCCCACAAAAGGAAGCTTGGTCATTTTGCCTTGAAGGCATGATTCACAAACTAGATATGACTTGAAAGTCAACGGACTCAATAGCCTGGATTTCTTCAATTTGTTAACCCTGTCTTCCGCTATATGACCTAGCCTTAAGTGCCACAGATACTTATCATTTAGACTATCTCTAGGCCTTTTAATTCCTATGGCATTTACATTTTGCTCAATATTAAATATAGATACATCAATATGTAGCTGATAGAGATCGTTAATAAGAAAACCATCTGTAACTTTATTATTTTCATAAAAAATATTACAATAGTCCTTATGAAAGCTAATCACATAGCCTTCTTGTGCTAAACATGAAACAGAAATCAAATTCCTGCTTGCTGCAGGCATATAATAACAATCTCTAAGAAATAAATCTAATCCTACTGGTAATCACAGAGGATAGGTTCCCACAGCCACAACAGCAACTCTTGCTCCATTTCTGACACGTAGGATCATCTCCCCATTCCTCAGCCTCCTGCTCTCCTCAAGATCCTGCATAGAAGTGCACAAATGAGCACTAGAACCAGAGTCAAGCACCCAACTGGATGCAGAAGAAATCGTAAGATTAGACTCTAAAATGAGCATACCTCCAGAAGGACTATCCTTCTTGTTCTTCAGGGTGGTCAGGTACTGAGGACAGTTTCGCTTCCAATGGCTGTCTGATTGGTAGTGAAAATATTTTTCCTTATCAGCAGCCTTCTTCTTCGGTTCTGTCCTCTTCTTCTTCTTGCCATCCACCATCTGCTTTTTCGCAGACTTCTTTTTCTTTCCAAAAGACTTTCTCTTGGAAGAAGTCCGCTCCACAATAAGAACTGAACCTTTTGAACCCTTCATAGAAAGCTCAACCGTAACCAGCATGTTCATTAACTCGGCCAAGGTACACTGCATCTTATGCATATGAAAGTTCATGATGAACTGACCATATGCATTGGACAAGGACTGAAGGATCACATCTATCTAAAAATCCTTATCTAAGATGATACCGAGTTTCTCAAGCTCCTCAAGATCTTTGATCATTATGAAACAATGATCTTGGACTGACTGCCCATCACGCATCTTGGTCTTAAAAAATTTTTGACAGACTTGATACTTGGCCATACGACTCTGTTCACCAAACAACTCTTGCAGGTGAGCCAACATTTGGCAGGTAGTCAAAATATTCTCATGTTGGCGCTGCAAGTCATCAGACATTGCACCCAACATGTAGTACCTTGCTTTGTTATCATCATCCATCCACTTTTCCAAAGACCCTCTCTGTTCAGCAGTCAGACGTGCTGGCATGGCAGGTGGGTCCTGATCCAAGATATGAGTCAATTTTTTAAAATCCAGAATAATCCTGTAGTTCATCAACTAGTCCTTGAAATTGAGTTCAGTCAATCTGTGGGTGTCTAGTATTTTGATCAGGGGGTTTGAGGCAGATATGTTTCCTGTAGAGAGTCAAAAGTTTCTAGTTAGATTTTGTAATTAGACTTAACCAATTTATTTAGGAATTTTATTTTAAAATAAATTAGGTTCCCACTATTTTCTTAGATCCCTATACTCCCTTGGTAGAGATGTAAAAATCTTTGTGATCAGTGATTTTTAATGGGTGGTGCGGTCTCACCGACTGGCTCACCACCTCACCTAACAGTTATTGGTGATGGGTCAACTGATGAGTGGACAACTCTTGTTCAATAATTTTCTAATCATGGTGCACCCAAAACTTGGTCTCTAATTCACGAAGCTCACCATGTCCGGGATATTGCTCTAATCTTTAGTTTAGTCAGACCCATCATTTGCACGAACTAGATTCCTGATTGGGTCCCTCACCATATCCGAATTATTGAGCCCAACCCATCCTCTAATTTGTAGCATCCAATGCCTAATGGACATGGTTGCGTCTTCTCGATGCAACTGAGCCACTATAACCAGCTGAGAACAATCAACCTCGGGAAGGGCCTGCACATCCACAATGGTGGAAGACCTAGACTTAATATTTTTTTTAGGAAGATTTGATGTAGGTCTCATTAAACTTGACTTAACATAGTCATAACAATTATGACTAACCTAGTGGTATGGGTTAGCTCGAATTATTAGCCACCTCTAATCAGAACTGAGTCGACACATATGGCCAGGTAAGTGAGACCGGTGGGAGGGATATGCCATTAACTCGACAAGAACGCATTCGAGTCGAGTAGCTCCCAATTAAAAATTAGTCGGTCACATCTGCCCAACTTATCTTAGACACTAAATTGTCAAACCAGAACTAATTGGGTTAGCCTACAATCCAGGCTTTAACCACTGAGCCAAATTAGGTCTTAACTTGATCGAGTCACATCTAAATGTGATTTGACCTTGACCCAGACTTAATCCTATTAGGCTGGTCAATTATTAGCTTTCATGATCTCACCTAACCAACTCTTGATTCGTTTTGATCAACCGCTAGACCTAATTGAGCTACCCAAGCCCGAACCTAATTTTATGAAAATATCTTAGATCTAAATTTTTTAATTTTAGACCTAACTTAATTTTATAAGCTTAATTCATTAATTAAGTTTGGGTTCATAAATAAAGTATGTAAAATAAATCTTAGGATTTCAAGATCTAGGGTTTTGCAGAAAAGTAAGTTTTGATTTCTGATTAAGGATGAATGCGTGGCACCCCTACACGTCATATGAACACCCCATTGAATGGGAAGAGAGGGTCTTAAAATCCTACTTCGTTCTTATGACCGGACGGCCATGAGGAACACCTTAATCAGAAATATAAATTTAACTACAAAACTAGTTAGATCTAAATTAACATATCACATTTACAATTTAAGATCTAACTAATACATGCTTTGCATACATCTCATGTATCAAAAATTAATCTAATTAACTTGCTTTCAGATCTGATACATCACATATAATATCTAAAAAATAAAATTTAAATTAAACTATTTAAAATTACATCTATTCTAGACAAGTTACTAGAACAATTCTATAACTAGTCTAGGCATGCAGCAGATCAATTTTATGAAAAAACTAAAATTTTATTTTCTATTTTTTGATCTGATTATAATACTCATAATATCAGAAAAACAAAGAATAAATTAGATTTAATTCATATTTTAATCTCATTAAAACATAAGACTTAAGACTATTCATGGATTCAACTAATCCTAGTCTAGTCATGCATCTTATGCATGTTAGATCTTCTTAGATTTAATTTTTAAATATTTTGATTTTAGATCCTGTCACATATGATGTGATATCTAAAATCTTTAATATTAGATAAATAAAAATTAAAATTATATCTAAATTAGATTTGAAATAGAACCAACAACCTGGCTCTGATACCAGTTGAAGGAGGAAAATCGCTTTTCCTCTATAGGATCTTTCAGATTTCATCAAATCTGAGGTAGAATAATTTAAAAAAAATTATCTTACATATATTTTAGATCTAAGTCTCTAGATCTAATCTTCATATCTGATATTAAATCTAAAATAAATCTAAAGGGATGAGGAAACAAGTAATACCTCAAGGGTAATCTGATTACCCTCTAGATGATCTCTGCACAGCCCAAAGTTCTGATGTAGCCATGCAAGTGCTTGGCCTCTACCAGTATCCACTTAGGTAGGATCTAGAACAACTTCTCTTTGTAAATCTATGCTCCAAAAATTAGATCTAAATCTGATTAGGAAGATCTTCAAAAGTCTTCCTGAAGTTGGAGCAGCAGCTTGTCGAAGAAGTCCTGCAGCCTTCTGTTCCAGGCGTGACCACGCCTTGGATCTTTGCCAGATAGATGTCCAACTCTTTGGACGTGAAGAGGAGAAGAAGGAGAGCAGGGAGAACATGGAGAAGAGGGGAGGGGGTGGCAGCTATTGGGTTTTGTAAATAAAACAACTTCTTCCATGAAACCCTAGGTGCAGCAGGGTTTATATAGACCCTATATGTTGCGTAGTGCCACATCATTCAACCAATCAAAAAATTCCAATAAATTTTGAAAAAATTCTGATTGGTAGAGTGATATCATCTGATCATATCAGATAAGAACCCTACCTTATCTCCAAAAGATGGTGCCAACATTGGATAAGCACAAATAGAGATGGCGCCCAAGAGTTTAAATTGATCAAGACTCTCCAATCCTTATCCACTTGGGGTGCCCACTTTAATCCAATTGGGCTCACACCATAATCTGATTATGGTGTCCAATTTGATGTGGCTTGGCTTGTGGACACTCTACAAAATCTTTCAATGAGCCCTCTTCAGTTTAAGACCCATATGTCAACTTTTGATAGATGTCCTAAAATAAAATTGGCAGGTGCTAGGAATTAGCAGGTGTTATCTTAAATTCATCTCATGAATTAAGACAAGCCTTTTCTAAGCTGGATAAGCTTCATTTAGACTGAGAAAAACCTTTCTAAGGTTCTCTGGATGAGTCAAATCATATTTGACTCAGTAGAGACAGATAAGATTACACAAGGAGAAAGTTAGGCTCAATCGTGTGCTAGCATGATTTCCTTGAACCTAATTGGATCTTATCCAAATCAATTGGGTTAGCCCAATTGATGACATCCAGATCCTAACCCTTATTTGTATGATCTTGTTAGGTTCAATTCTATATGGTAATGAGATATGTCGTGATCTCATCATCGACATCATCGAAACTCTTTTTGATGGACCAGAACTCTTCTGATTCAGATAATTAGAATGATCGATCATCAATATCATTCTAATTACTTTCAAAATGTATCAGTGACACCTAACAGTATGTGATGGCAACCCATCAGAACTGAAGATGAACCTCTCGGTGCAGCTACCTGTGTGATTGAATTCCTCTATCATGAGTCCCGTCTAAATTAAGATTAAGGTGAACTCGTCAAACCCAACATCAGTCATTTGAGTTAATCGATCGATCCGAGTCCGATGTGAAACCTTAATGAAAAACTTTTTTTCATTATTTCACTCTACCACGGCCATGGGCTTAAGGACTCGATCTTTCAATTGTCATAGGACTACTCTTCTCATCTATCAAGGTTGATAGATCCCATCTTGGTGTGACTTAGTTCCTACAATGAATATGCTACAGCCAACATACACCTCAGGATTCTGAATGGCTAGGAGACTAAGTTATAGTATAGTCAAACTATAACACACTCAAGGTGAACTGTCGATGCACCTCAGGTCAAAGAACTAGACACACAACTGCAGCATCGAGCTAGTCATTGACGAGAAGGTAGACTTCCTTATGACTGCTTGAAGTGGTCACGCTCAGTACTCTCGTTCTTAATGAATACCTATACTCTCGCTCTGGTGTGTCCACACCGTAGACTCAAGACACATCTACCCTAGAAAAGTGATCATACACCAACCTTCCGGATCGATCACCATCCTCGTGATGATCCTATGGTCAGGAGCTGTTTATGAGTTATATAAATTCATGCCTTAAATTTTCAACTCTTAAAAATATGAATTTACATTCCTACTAACTCAAAAGATATATCACAGACACAATGTGCACAATGTGATAGAAGAATAACCCTTTTATTCATTTATAGTCAAAATTATAAATTTGCCCTTAGATCTGTACAGGAATGTGTCAGCCGATCTAGCATCTAGGGCACACATCTAACATGGCTTAGCCTAAATACAAATTGGGTTTGTTCTCACTTCTTTCAACTCGTCAGGTAAGAAGTGGGGTCGTGGGGTCCCCCCATTGCTTGCCTTGGACACCAATTAAATTAGCCAAGTAAGCTAACAGAATTAATTAAATAACCATGAGTCCACTTAGGTTGAGCCTTTGTAATCTGTTGCCTTAGACGCTAGTTTTTGGGGTGAGTCCAAACTTACATTGTACTTGACTTCACCACAATATTCAAACTAAACTCAATTGATCCTAGGGGTCAACGTCTACTTGATTTTAGTTAGGTTTGGATTAATATGAATGCTGGTTTGGTTGTTTTTGGGCTAAAAAAAGGTTATGAAATCTCTACTTTATCTTGTTATAGATGTTGCCCTTAAATTGATTTGAGATGAATATACACAACCAATTTCAAACAAAGAATTCTATGCAACTAAATTAGATGCATGAAATTAATCAAACTTGAAGGCTTACCTTGTCTCTAGCGATCATCAAAAGAAAATCTAAGATGATGAATGCTTCTAAATAATTAAATTTTTACTCTTGTCATGTGATTTTTATTAGGTTTATGTGGATAAATTTTAGGTTAATTTAAAAAAAATACAGTAATTAATACTAAAAAAAATAGTTAGGGTTAGGGTTAGGATTGATCTCACCAAGCAAAATTGGAAGCTTTCTATCTCTTTTTTGAATTTTTTTTTCTGTACAAAGATAAAAAAAATAAAAAAGTTAGTAAGATATATTTATAAAAAAATCAAAGAAATTAAATATTAAAATTTTTACCTTCTTCGATAACGGTGTCAAAAATTAATACGATCACGATGTTGTCATTAGGACACCATGATTATCCATCAAATTTTGACTTCAATAAAAATTAAAAATATATAAAAAATAATGAGTCAGGTCAAATCCATAGGGAAGTTAGGATTTTAACTTGAAATCTTTAATTTTATAAAAAAAAAAATTTAGAGAAAGTAATTTAAGTCAGAAAATAAAAATTAAAAGTATAAAAAATAAATTAGATACTAAGATCTACTATTTAGATCTTAGCATCTACTTGCAATAAAAATAAATAATAAAAATTTAAAATATATAAAATAAATTGATACTAAGATCTACTATCTAGATCCTAGCATCTAATTGCAATAAAAATAAAAGACAAGAATTTAAAGTGCAAAAAGATAAATTTTACATTAATTAAAATTAAAATTCAAGTACAGAGAATTTAAAAAGAATAATAAAATAAAATAAAAATAAAATTATAACAAGAATCTGAAGTTGATCAGCACAGCCTTGTCAGAAAGATAGTTGATGACCTCTCCTTCTTCCATCATACTCTGTAGAGCGAACCAGCTTTTCTCTTTCTTCTCCTTAGGTTCCTAAAGTTATTTTATTTTTTCTCTATTTTTTTCCTCACTTTCTACTGATTTTTTCTACTCCCAAGATTGATTCTCGGACCTCCTATTTATAGGTGAATGTTTCATATTTTTTTGATATGAAAAGGAGTCCTAAAACCCTTAGAAATCATATTAATCCCCTTAGGAATATTCTTGACCGTCGGATGAGGCTTGGACTGCCCAGATCTGATCAAAATCTATAGTTTTAATCTTTCTCTCAGTTGGATTCATTCTCAGCCATCTGATTTGGGTTTTGATAAAGTTCTGGCTATCGGATCGCACAAAAGATCTCTTATTCAAAGTCAGAAACATCCTCAATCGTTCGATCACTTGATGGATCATTTTTGGCCCGTCCGATCATGCAGAAGATTCCTATTCAATGTCGGCAATGCATCTGGACCGTCGAATCTGATGATGGATTCATTTTTGACCATTAGATCATGCAAAAACCCCTCTTATAAAATGACAATGGGTGCTGACTGTCGGATCTGGGTCGGGAATGTCAGCCATTGGATCACGCTCAGAATCCTTCTCTCACTATAAGCCATGCTCATGGACCATGTGAAGTTTCCTATGGACTGCACCCTGGCTCTGTACACCGAGCGACTGATTCACCATGCATCGGAGGTAGTATTTTTTATTTTTTAGGATATTTTCTTGATTTTTGCTTTGATTTTTTCCTGAAAAATAAAAAATAATATGCATTAATTTTTTCAAAATTTTTTTATTATTTTGATGCTTAAATTACTTAATTTATTTTTCATAAATATATTCTAATTTCATATTTTTTCAAAATTATTTATTTTTTGTAAGAAAATCTAATTTATTAATGAAATTAGATTTTTAAGAAGATGTTAGCACCATAAATTACCAAAAATACTATCAATAAATACAAGAATATACCATTTATCATTAGCCATGTGATCGGAGAGGAACTTCTAATGTGTGTGACCCCATAGGTTCGAACTTAAGCTGGTAGCACAGAAACTGATTTCTGTGCTAATCGGAGTAACCATCTAGCAATGATACCCGGCATCCGGATAGGCCGAATGTATGCAAAGTAATACTTAAAAATATATTTGGATATAGTTACCGTATAATTCATCTTTTTGACCTTTGATGCTAGGATGACAGAGTTTAAACTGTCAACTCTTAATAGTACATCCATTATGTATCTCAACTTGATAAATCTTGTGACTCCTCACAAGGATTGTCCTAGCTAAGATCTTACTAAATTGAAATACAAAGCATTCTCTCCAATCTCTTGGAGTGGTCAATTCCATCTTGACTCACGCACTGACTTCACGAGTACTTGACTGTGCTCAGAAACCTTACGATCCTGAATTAGAAATTTAGGTAGTCCAGCACCAAAGCATAGTGAGTTGCTTGCAAGTCACCGTGGTGATCTCAGGTCGGAGGGACACTTATATCCATATCGCTTCGGAGTGACTCTTGACAGTAGAGTGCTCCAAAGTTGGTCACGTTCAGTGAAATGTACTCTTACATTTCACCTACATGCCATACCAGCATCTCCACACTCCTTGATTAAGAGGACAAACAACTTATATGACACACAATGACCTACACTTGATATGTCTATTATCCTAATAATAGCATATTATTTGGTCATAAACTCATTTAAAAACTAAATAATAAATCCTCTTTTATCAATTTAAAATAGTCCAAAGACTTTCATCATAACACAGAAGTTCGATATAGAAGATGTACATGCTTATGATGAAAAATATCAAATAAATATTTTATTAATTAATTCATATATAATTGCATCAAATAGTATAATCATCAACAGATTGACGGTTGATTTTGGGACATATTTTTCAACAACTCCCACTTGTACTAAAGTCAATTGGTACAGTATCGTATATCCATCTTCATTTTATGATCTTCGAACTCCTTCACCGTAAGAGCTTTAGTTAATAGGTCGGCCAGGTTCTCCTTTCCATCGATCTTTTGAAGGTCGATGTCACCTTGATCTATGATTTTTTGGACCAGATGGTAGCAACACAGAATATGCTTGGTCTGCTGATGTGACTTCAGTTCCTTTGTTTGAGCAATGGTGCCAGTGCTGTCACAGTACAACAAGATAGGGCCATCAAGAGAGGGTGCCACTCTGAGCTCGTTGATAAATTTTCATAACCACATAGATTTTTTCACGGTATCGGATGCCACGATATATTTTGCCTCACAAGTAAAGTTGGCCACAGTGTGCTGCTTAGAACTCTTCCAGCAGATTGCTCCATCATTCAGGGTATAAATATATTCCGACATGCTCTTACTATCGTCATGATCTGACTGAAAATTGAAGTCAGTAACCCCACAAGTTTTAAGTCAGATTCTCCATAGATAAGTCACTGATCCTTAGTATTTCTCAAATACTTAAGGATGGTCTTTATGACCTTCCAGTGGTTCTCACCTGGATCGGACTGGTATCTACTCACTACCCCTAGTGAGTATGCCATGTCTGATCGCATACATATCTTGGCGTACATAATAGATCCCACTGTCGAAGCATATAAAATTCTACTCATACGTTCTCTCTCTTGAGGAGTTGTCAGACAATCACTCTTCGAGAGAAAAATTTTTTGGCCTATCGAAAGATAGCCATTCTTGAAATTCTCTATGCTGAACTTTTTCAGCACAGTATCAATGTATGTCGACTGGAATAATCCAAGCAATCTTTTAAATCTATCTCTATAAATCTTCATCCTAAGGATAAAGGATGCTTCTCCCAAGTTCTTCATGGAGAACTGTGATGACAATCAAATTTTTATTACCTATAATGCAGGGATATCATTTCTGATTAAGAGAATATTATCCACATACAAAGCAAGAAATACTATTACCAAGTTATTCACTTGTATATGTAGGATTTCTTTCCATTCTTAACGAAGTCATACGTTCTGATCACTTTATCACAATGCATGCTTTAACTCCAGGATGCCTGCTTAAGTCCATAAATGGACCTCTGAAGCTTGCATACCTTTGACTCCTCTGTGGATATGAAATCTTCAGGTTGTATCATATACACCTCTTCTTCTAGCTCTTTATTTAAGAAGACTGTTTTCACATTCATTTGCCAGATTTCATAGTCCAGATGTGCTGCTATCGCAAGCATGATCTGAATGGACTTAAGTATTGCCATAAGAGAAAATATCTCATCATAGTCAATACCATAATACTGATGGTAACCTTTGACAATCAGATGGAATTTATAGATCTCCATCTTTTCATCTACGCCCCTCTTCCTTTTGATGACCCACTTACACCCTATAGGTTTTACCCCTTCAGGTGGGTCAATCAATGTCCATAGATTGTTGACTTTCATGGATTCTATTTCAGATTTCATGACTTGCAGTCATTTATCAGAGTCAGACCTCTACATCGCATCTATATAGGTGATCGGATCCTTACTGTTCTCATCGAGTTCAAATGGATCCCATCCCGGACTAAGAAACTATAGTATCTATCTGGTTGATGTGGTACTCTACCAGATCTTCTTAAAGATATTTTTACAATAGGTTTCAGATTTGATCTAATCAAGTCCAACTCAATGGGTTTACTAAATTGTATCAATTCTTCTATCGATCTAACTTCATTAAGTTTAATCTTTGAGACATTAGTTCTTTCCCTAAGGAACTCTTTTTTTAGAAAGACTGCCCTATGCTAACGAACACCTTCTGTTCATCAGCAAGATAGAAGTAATACCCCTTGATCTCTTTTGGGTACCCTACAAATTGACACTTAACAGACCTAGATCCAAACTTGTCAGTTTTTAGATGTTTGACATAAGTCGGATATCCCCAAACTGTAAGGTGAGAGAGTGCTGGCTTATGCGCTGTCCACATCTTGTGTGATATTTTACTTACAGACTTACTCAAAACTTTATTTAAAATATAACAAGCCAACTTAAGTGCATATCTCCAAAAAAAAATCGATAGATTTACAAAACCCATCATAGACCGAACCATGTCTAACAGGGTTCGATTCCTCCTTTTCGATATACCATTATGCTTGGTGTTCCAGAGGGGTCTATTGTGAGAGAATCCCATTCTCTTCTAAGTATATCAGAAACTTACTAGAGAGGTATTCTCCTCCTCAATCAGACTGAAGAGTTTTAATACTCTTCCCAGTTTATTTTTCTACTTCATTACGAAATCATTTAAATATTTCAAATGATTCTGACTTATGCGTCATTAAGTAGATGTGCCCATACCTCGATAGATCATCTGTAAAAGTAATAAAATAATAATATCCACCTCTATCACTAGTGTTCATCGGTCCACATACATTAGTATGTATCAGACTTAGAACTTTACTAGCTCGCTCATCTTTTTCAGTAAAAGGTGATTTGGTTATTTTTTCAAGAAGATATGACTCACAGGTTGGAAATGATTCACAATCACTGACTTTGAAGATTCTCTCTTGTGTCAACCTACTTATTCTATTCTTGTTAACATAACCTAACCTACAGTACCAAAGGTAGATATCGGAGATATTATTAATTCTAGGATGTTTGCTTGATGTGTACATTACACTAACAGGTTGTGACAATATGTAAATATTATTATTCAATTATCCATTCATTACATTAATACCATTCATAATGATATTAAAATTATTTTTTTTATTGAAATTTCATAACTGTTCATAGCCAAGAGGCCTATAGAAATAATGTTCAATAAAAAAGAAGAACAAAAGTGACATTCATTAGGAATAATTATATTCGACTTGAACATAAGCTTAATAATTCTTAATGCTAGAACTGAAACTGGTCTTCCATCTCCAACATTGAGGAATTTTTTATCTTCTTCGAATCTCCTACTGACCTGCAGACCTTGCAATGAATTGCAAATATTAAAAGAGCTTTCAGTATCTAATACCTAGGTAGTAGAATTACAAATAGAGAAATTACAAGGTGTTATCATATAATTACCTTATCTAGCAACAACTTGCTTCTTTCTTGGCCTGTTTGAATCTAAGGAGGCAATGTACAAAGGATAATTTCTCTTCCAGTGCCCCTTCTTATAATAGAAGCATTCCGTCTGACTCTGATCAGACTTGGATTCTTGGTTTGACTGGATTTGGGTGCCCCAGCACTTTGCACCCTTTTTTTATTCTTCTTATTCTTCTTTCCTTTCTTAAAGGGTTGACATCCAAAAGAAGACCCTCCCACTACATTCACCAACTCCTTGTGGAGCTAGTGATCCTTCTCAAAATTTTACATCAATCCCAGCAAACCGTGGTAAACAAACTTTGTCGTTCAAAAATGAGTAAGAAAAGGGAGGTAGGACCTGGGCAGAGAGTTCAAAATGACATCTTTACCCAACTACTCATGCAGAGAAAAGCCAAGCTTGCTTAAGCACTTAATCATTTCGTTCATGTATAGAATATGTTGGGAATAAAATACCTCCCGGCCGAAGTTTATAAAAGACCGACCCTTCCTGGGCTTTTCCGGCTTCCGACCTTGTGTGGCGTCTCTCTGAACCCCCTCGACCGTCCGAGCTTCCGAACTTCTTCAACAATGAGCTTCTCCATTCATCTACCGGGCCGCTCCAAAGGTTCTCTAGGCTTCACTATCAGCCGACCTTCTACAGTGATCAACTATTCTCCGAATCTCTTCCAGACTTCTTCCGACTGCGGACGACCCTACTCCGAACTTCTTCCGAACTTCATCAATATCCGAGTTTTTCCAACGACGAGATTTCTATAGTAACCATACTCTATCCAAGTTTCTACGATGGTCGACCACCTTTAGGATTCCAACCGAGCTCCTGCGAGAGCCGAACTTCTACTACGAGCGGTCTACTCCGAACTCCTACAGCAGGCGGTCTACCCTGGATATCTACTGTAAGCAAATTCCATTCGAGTCTCTACTGTAAACACATTTCTTCCGAACTTCTATTATAGGTAGGCTTCAGTCGAGCTTCTTCGTAGCCGGATCCCGGATGAGCTTCTACAATGGGACAGGACCCACCGGCCAGGTCGCTACTCTGAGCTCCCACGACAACTGATCTTCGATCGAGCTTTTACAATAAGCGATCTCCTTTCAGCCTTCTACAAGAACCAGACTCCATCCAAACTTTCATAGTGGATGGATATCAGATGAGCTTCTACGACGGACAAACTCTGGCAGTTGGATTTCTACAACGACCGATCACCTTCGGTGTCTGTCGAACCTCCCCAATGCCCTCCGAAGTCCACCGTCGACCGACCCTCCACCAGATTCTTCATGAAACCGAACTTCTTCGATAGATAATCTTCAGATGAGCTTCCACATCAGGCGAATCCCAGACGGACTTCTCTAGCAATCGGACTCCTATCAGACTTCACCAACGAAATATCTCCATCCGATCTTCTACAGCAGATGACTCCTACCTGTGGCATCAGCACCTGAGGCATCTGACAACAGTAGATGCATCAGCAGCCTCAAAAATATTCGAGCTTCTCCTAGATCGATGGGGTAGAGAGCCATTTTGCTCCATCAGATATCCTAGCCGAGCTCCAGCCGACAGATCCGAACTCTCTGGCAAGTCACGACAATGGCCACTACCCTACTCCACTCTCTGCAATAGATTCTGTGTGGCTCCACCACTCTCTGGCAAGTCATGACAATGGACACCACTCCACTCTCCGTAACAAACTCCATGTGGCCCTGAACGATCCCTGACACGACCACTCTCCGTAACAAACTCCGCATGGCTCTGAACGGCCCACTACCAGGCGATTACAGACATCGCTGTCAATCGGTTATGCTCTCCATCTATAAAAAAGGACTCCCAGATACGATCTTCTCTAAGCTCAAAACTCTATCTCAAAACTCTGCTTAAATTTCTACTCGAGCACTGTATTTTTGTTGAAGCAGAGTACTGACTTGAGCGTCAGAGGATCTTTCCGGAGCATCTCCAACTCTGGTTTAGACTTTCCTTGCAGGTCCCGATGGCGATCGTGATCATCTCAACTCCAGCAACTCTGGCTTCGGTGGAATTCTGCACCAACAGAATTGGCACTAGAGAAAGGGCAGCTGTGTCTTCATAATACCCTTGTTCTTAAAGGAGTGCTCAATGGGACTGTCTCCAGTCTTCTTCTCCGACATCCTCTTCTCCTTCTCCTACTAGATCTCCACCTGATGCCTCCCCGAAAGGCATCCACCAGGAGATCCACGGCCTCCACGACCAGATCTCAGGCTCCGATCTCGCCTCCAATTTCTCAGGCTCCTCCTCCTCCTCCGACAGTGATGGTCGGTATGGAGCAGTTTGACCTGCTGGTTCAGCAGGTCAGAAGCCTCACCGAAGCAGTGCAGGCCATGCAGCAGCAGCAGCAACAGCCGCAGACGTCAGTGTGGTTGGAAAGAGCATCATCGGGATTTCAAGATCTGGCAGTAGGGTGGGCCACTTGGGCCAGTCATCTTGTCTTCCCCGAAAAAGGAAATCTGAGGGTGGAGAGCCCTCAGTCTGATCACGATTTCACTCTCGGAGGATCTCTACCTCCACTCTACCAGAAGACCCTGGAGACTCGCAGTCGAGAGGACCTCCTGGATCGAAGGCTCCAAGAGATGAACCGACAGATCGAAGAGCTCCGTCATGCTCCCCCTGCTTATGGTGAGGACATCTGTACTGACCCTCCTTTCTCTCAAATGATCATGCAGGAATCGATCCCGCCAAACTTCAAGCTCCCCCAATTCAAAAGCTACAACAGGACCTCAGATCTGGTTGACCACCTAGAGGCCTTCTGGACAATGATGCTGCTTTATGGTGCACCAGACGCCATCTTGTGTCGAGCTTTCCCATCTATCTTGAAGGGAGCAGCAAGGAACTGGTACTCGATGCTGAAGTCGAGTACTATCTTCTCTTTTGATCAGATGAGCCATCAGTTTACGGCTCATTTTGTTAGCAGCCGGCGTCCCTGGAGAGATTCAGAGTCCCTTATCAACATCAAGTAGAAGGAGGGAGAATCCATCCGAGCCTACATCAACTGCTTTAACGTCGCCGTGCTGGAGATCCGAAACTTGGACCAATTGGTCGCAATGGTCACCCTGAAGGGCGGTCTTCAAAAGAACGATCTTCTATTTTCCCTGGAAAAAAAATATCCCAGGGACTTTGCTGATTTGCTGGCTCGGGCCGAAGGATATGCCCGAGCAGAAGAAGCCTTCAAGATGAAAGATGAGGAGGCCACAAAGCAGCAGCAGGCAGGGGACTCCAGCAAGTCCGTAGTTGAAAAAGGGCCGAGTGAAGCTCGATCATGTTCTCGAACTCCCTCCGGACACAAGCGTGTCCAGACTCCTCCCCAGGCTCATAGGTAGAGGAGCCCAGACCACAGAGTTCAACAGAGCTCTCCTTCGGGAAGATTCCACAGCTATGCCCCTCTCAACACATCGAAAACTCAAGTGCTGATGGAGGTTAGGGAGCAGCTGCCAAGGCCGGAAAGGATGTGCACACATCCCGGAAAGCACAATCTTAACAAGTTCTGCCTCTATCATCGTGACCACGGCCACAACATGGATGTGTGTATTCAGCTCTGAGACGAGATCGAGGAGCTCATCAAATGAAGTCGGCTCGACAGATTCATTCGACACCGACCTGAAGGTAGGGAAGACCGGCCTAGGGCCCTGCCGTAGCCAGAGCCACCAAGGAGGGAGGAGCAGCCTGAAGATCGGCCTCCCATTGGGATTATCAACTCCATCTCAGGAGGACCCCGACGGGGAGCAGACCTTCCGTGGCTATAGGATTCAAAAAATCTACGAATGTATTACCAATAGCTTTGCCTTAAATAAAAATTTTATATTTGCATATTTATCCTTTTGGCATGAGCTTATGACGACAGGAAGTAACTCCCTCATTTAGTCGAAATTAAACGTGTTAAGAATAGGAGAAAAACCTCATCCTAACATGAACAAAGTCGAAGGCCCGGTTACTTAAAGACTGGATGGGGGGAGAGGCCCGTGCAACATCCCTTATGTGCCCCCACAGCCTTGTTAGGAACAGGAGGAGAACCTCATCCTAACATGAGCAAAGTCGAAGGCCCGATTACTTAAACACCGGATGGGAGGAGAGGCCCGCGCAACGGCCCTTATGTACCCCCACAGCCTTGTTAGGAACAGGAGGAGAACCTCATCCTAATATGAGCAAAGTCAAAGGTCTGGTTACTTAAAGATTGGATGAGAGGAGAGGCCTGCACAACGGCCCTTATGTGGCCCCACAGCCTTGTTAGGAACAGGAGGAGAACCTCATCCTAACATGAGCAAAGTCGAAGACCCGGTTACTTAAAGATCGGATGGGGGGAGATGTTGTGATCCAGGTGGTGTGCCCAAGGCCCAGGGGACCAAAGCTAAGGCCAAGGTCCATCATTCATGAGGGCTTCATGGAGGCTCTAGGGCTAGTTGGGCCCTAGGTTGAAAGGCTGTGGGCCTTTCGGGTTCTTGAGGTCTAGGTTATGTGGGCCTCAAGGGACCAACTCTTTATGGGCCAGATCTGGGCCTAGGATAGATGAGATTAGGTTGAGTCATGGGTGTACATGGGCTTTGGTTAACCTAATCTCCCATAGAGTTGGTCAAGGGAGTTTTGGGTTTGGGTCACTTGACCCTGTGTTTATATATACATGCACTGTATAGGTTTGATTAAGCCAAAGAAATACAAAACTCTTTCTCCCAAGTCTCTCTCTCTCTTCTCCCTCTCTCCAGCTATTCTCCATGCCCCAGGAGCAAGAAACCCTAAGGTTTCTTGCCGCCAGGTCCCAAAAAGGCAGGAAAAGCAAGGGGAGGTGCTAGGCTCCCCCTTTGTGCCGCCAACCATTTCCTCTCTCCCTCTCTTGCAGCCATCCAAACATCAGGTCCAAGATTTAGAATCTCTTATGAAGAGGTTGGTACAAGTTTCTCTCAGATCTAGAGTTGATCTGAGGTCGTTTGAGGTGTGGGTTAAATCTCCATCAACAGATCTACAGGAAAGGTTGCAGCAGGATAGATCTGCAAGGTCTGTCTCTATCTATCTTCTTCTCTATCTAGAATACCCTGATTTAAGGTCTATAAATTAAGAGACCTCAGTCCAGGTCTGATCTGGTTAGGTACTAGATCTTGAATTTTTTAGAGATGATTTTAGAGGCATTCTTCATCTGGAATGAAAGGCTGACGAAGAAGACAGCAACCAGGCTGATTTCGTCGAGGGCCTTCGATCGAGTCCAGAAGTCTCCAAATTTGTTCGTTGCTGGTTCTGCTACACCCAAGGTCCGTGGGAGGAGCTGAGATCATGCTCCAATAGTTGGTATCAGAGCCATGGTGGTGAGGAAGCCGTTCCAAGCATGAGAAGTTGAAGATCCCAAGTGCTGAAAATTTTTAGCAAGCTACCATCAAGGTATATTCTATACTTCTTGATTTTATATTACTTGTTTGGCTTGGATCCAGTCATGGGCAGCAATATGAAGGTCGATTTTGAGAAGTTTGATGGCAAAGGAAATTTTTCCATATGAAAAATCCGGGTGGAGGATCTTCTGGTGCAAGCAGATCTGGATCAAGCTTTGGATGAGAAGCCTGAGGGAATGACAGATAGACAGTGGGCATCGTTGGAGAAGAAAGCATGCTCGGTGATCAGAGGATGTTTGACGGATGTGGCATTGTATTCGGTGCTGGAAGAAAAGACCCTGAAGGGCCTTTGGTCGAAGTTGCACACGATATATATGGGGAAGAATATGTGCAACAAGCTAATGCTGAAGAAGAGGTTGTACAGTCTTTGGATGCAGGAGGGATCTGATGTGATTGGCCACATTCAGAGGTTCGATCAGTTGTGCACGGAGTTGATGAATATCAGGGTGAAGCTGGATGAGGAGGATAAGTCCCTGTTGCTTTTGTGTTCGCTGCCAGGATCATATGACTCTTTGGTGACTACACTGCTCTACGGCAAGGAGACTCTGGAATATGAGGACATGGTCTCGGTGCTGAGGTCTAATGAGCAAAGAGAAAAGTTGACCAGAGATCGGGCTCCCCAGGAGGGTTTGGCAGTAAGGGAGAGGACAGGTAGAGGCAGAGGCAGAAGCAATTCTAGGGGGTGGTCCAAGTCCAGGAAGGGAAAGAAAGAGATGAAATGCTTCAAGTGCAACGAGTTCGGGCACTTCAAGTGAGAATATCCACTATGGAAGAGCAAGAAGGGAGAAAGAAGTGGCTCAGAATCAGTGAGTGTAGTTGCTGGGCAGCAGGTGGAGGATGATCTACTTGTGGTATCAGATGGTCACAGGCATTACACAGAGGAGTGGACACTAGACTCTGCATGCTCACATCACTACACACCACACAGGTCTTGGTTTGTGACATACACCAAGATAGATGAGGGATCAGTGACTCTAGGCGACAATCATCCTTGCAAGGTGGCTGGGATAGGGACAGTCAGGGTGAGGATGTTTGATGGGATTGTGAGGACATTGATAAATGTAAAGCACGTCCTAGAGCTGGAAAAGAATCGGGTGTCACTAGGCTACTTGGAGTGTAGTGGATACAGCTTCAGCAGTAGGGCTAGAAGCGGAGTATTAAACATCTCCAATGGAGCTATGGTGGTGATGAGAGGCAGGAGGTTGAACAATAACCTCTATCGCATGGAGGGATCTGTGGTGATCGGAGAGTCTGATGCAGCAGCTGTAGCACAGGACCAGCAGGGGGCTTACAGGATGTGGCACTACCGCCTAGGCCACATGGGTGACAAGGGGCTGAGGGAGTTGAGCAGGAGAGGACTCATCTCTAATCTGGAGGATGGTGTTACATGGGAGATCTGCGAGCCTTGCCAGATGGGAAAGCAGAGGAGAGTTCAGTTCAACATCAGTACAACCCGCAGTGCAGCCCCTCTGGAGTTAGTACACACGGATGTGTGGGGACCAACCCCAGTTTCAGCTAAGAATGGGGCCAGATACTTCATGACCTTGATTGATGATTTCTCAAGGAAACTCTGAATTTACTTCATGAGAGAGAAGTCTGAGGTCTTCACCAAGTTCAAAATCTGGAGAGTTGAGGTGGAGAAGGAGCAGGGGAGGAGCGTGAAGTGTCTGAGGTCAGACAATGGCAGAGAGTACACCAGCAGAGAGTTCTAGGATTACTGTGAGGAGTGTGGGATCAAGAGACACTTCTCAGTTAAGGAGACTCCACAGCAGAATGGGGTGGCCGAGAGGATGAACAAAATACTTCTGGAAAAGGCACGATGCATGAGGCTACAGGCAGGGCTTCCAAAGGCATTCTGGGTTGACACAGTTGACGCAACGGGTTACTTGATCAATCAATCACCTCACACCAGGTTGGATGGCAGGCTTCCAGAGGAGGTGTGGTCTGGGAGGATAGTTGGGCTGGGCCATCTACGGGTATTTGGGTGCACGGCCTATGTGCACATTGGAGCTGGTGAGCAGAGCAAGCTAGACGCCAGATCATGCAAGACGGTGTTTCTAGGCTATCCGCGAGGAGTTAAGGGATACAGGCTGTGGGATCCCTTGGAAAAGAAGGTCATCATTAGTCGAGATGTGACTTTTGATGAGGAGTCAGTCCTACGGAGGCGAGCAGGCATGGAGGAGCAGCAGGAGCAGGAGGAGGTCCAGCAGGGCGCTACTGGACAGCTTACCTCTTTGATTTTGCCTCTTGCAGGTACTACTGGAGGACATGACATTCAGGTGGAGAACCTACCTAAGGTGTCTCCACAGGTGGAGAGGACTTGGACAGATGATCGAGGTGAAGAAGTCCAGCAGGAGCAAGCTGGATCGAGGACTGATATCGGTGTTGCCCTACACATGCCCAAGAGGACCATCAGGCAACCGGACCGATATGGCTTCAAGGAGATGCTGTCATATGCCCTGGTGACAGTGAATGGAGATCCATATACATATCAGAAGGCTATTGAGAGCCAGGACAGAGAGCGATGGGTCCAGGCAATGTCCGAGGAGATGCAGTCTCTCCACGAAAACCAGATGTGGCGATTGGTGCAGTTGCCACAGGGGAAGAGGCCCATTGGCTGCAAATGGGTCTACAGTCGCAAGGAAGGACCTTCAGAGCAGGGAGGTATCAGATTCAAGGCGAGGTTAGTGGCCAAGGGATACTCCCAGAAGGAAGGCATTGACTTCAGCGAGGTCTTCTTTTCCGTCATCAGACATACTTCCATCAGAGTGTTGCTGAGCATTGTAGCAGCTCAAAATTTAGAGCTAGAGCAGATGGATGTCAAGACGGTGTTCCTCCATGGGCATTTGGAGGAGGGATTTACATGGAGCAGCCACCTGGTTTCAGGGATCCAGGATCAGAGGAAAAGGTTTGTTTGTTGCAGAAGTCGCTGTACGG
Organism: Elaeis guineensis; assembly: GCF_000442705.2. Lineage (NCBI taxonomy): Eukaryota > Viridiplantae > Streptophyta > Magnoliopsida > Arecales > Arecaceae > Elaeis > Elaeis guineensis. The sequence goes on along the minus strand of NC_026004.2, from coordinate 38,598,328 downwards.
GCTGAAGCAGTCGTCGAGGCAATGGTACAAGCGGTTCGACTTCTATGTGCGCAGCATTGGACTTTTCAGGTGCGAGTTTGATCCCTGTGTTTATGTTCAGTCTCTTGAGGATGGTTCTAGGGTGTTCCTACTCTTGTATGTGGATGACATGCTTATAGCATGCTAGAGTAGGAAGGTTATGCAGGATCTGAAGTCATCCTTATCTCGGGAGTTTGAGATGAAGGATTTGGGCCCTGCAAGGAAGATCCTAGGCATGGAGATTTTCAGAGATCGAGCCCGGAGAGTGTTGCATCTATCTCAAGGAGGCTACATACAGAAGGTCTTAGAGAGGTTCGGGATGAAGGGAGCAAAGCTGGCAGAGCTGCCACTTGTCGGTCACTTCAGACTCTCGAAGACCATGGCGCCACAGACTGAGGTGGAGGCTCAGGAGTGTTGGGAAATGTGTCCCAAAAAGTCAATCGTCAAGTTGTTGACGGTTGAGCAACCAAGTATTGTAATTGATTTGTTAATAAATAAAATATATTTGGCATCTTCATCATAAGCTTTCATCTTCTAATGAACTCCGTTGTTATGATGAAGTCCTTAGGACTATTTAAGTTCGATAAAGAGAGGATTTATCGATTAGTCCTTAAAACTGTTCATGACCAAATGATAAGCTGTTAATAAGGACGACAGCTTCTATCGAGCATAGGTCGCTGTAGGCCATATGGGTTGGTTGTCCTCTTAACCAAGGAGTGTGGAGACACTGGTATGGCATACAGGTGAGATGTAAGGGTACATCATTATTGAACGTGACCAACTCCAAAGTATTCTACTGTCGAGAATGTCTCTGATGGGATATAGGTATAAGTGTCCCTTAGACTTGAGATCGCCTTAGTGACTTGCAAGCAACTCACTGTGCTTTGGTACTGGACTAACTGAATTTCTAATTCAGGGATGGAAGGCTTTTGGGCACAGTCAAGTACTTATGAAGTCAGAGTGTGATCGAGATGGGATTGACCACTCCAAGAGTTGGAGAAGAATGAGTCGCTGTATTTCAATTTAGCAAAACCTTGGCCAGGGTAATCCATCAGATGGATTTGATATTTTGAAATATAATGTGGACAATCTGATCAGAGTTGACAGTTGAACTCTGGGATGTCCTATGATCATTTTGGTCAAGGGGATGAATTATATGAAAACTATATCCGCATGGATTCTAAGAATGTTGTTCTACACATTGGACCTATCCGATCGTCGGGTATCATTGCTAGATGGTCACTTCGATTGGTATAAAAATTTATTTCTGTGCTACCAGCTTAGGTTCGGACCTATGAGGTCACACACATTAGAGTTCATGATCCGATCTGATGGTTGATCAACGATTAAGAATCGTTCTAGGGTTAAATGATCAATACGATTGACATTTAACCCAGTGCAAGTATTGCAGGAGGATCGATTAGCAATTCGATTGTTAATTGGCTTAATTTGATTAAGCCAATGGGCTGAGATTAAGTCTAATTAAATATGATTTAATTAGATTTATTTTGGGCTTGATTGGATCAAGTCCAATTGGTTTATTGGATAAGCCAAGTGCAAGGAAAAACTAGTCCTAGTTCAACTAGGACTTGGGTCAATCTAATTTCTAATTTGATTAGAAAATTAAATCAGATTTAAATCTAATTTAATCTGATTAAATTAGGTTCTTAATTAGGTTAAGACCTATTTTAATTAGGTTGATCTAATTTTAATTTGATTTGATTTGGGAAACCAAATTAAAACAAGTCATAAGATAGAATCCTAGTAAGACTAGGATTCCACCTTGCACCACATAAGCCTTCCCCACGCCCTCTCTCTTATTCAACGCCAATCTCCACTTATTTTGTGCGAAAAAAGCCCTCTCCTAGGTCTCTCCCTCATTCACAAAAGGTTTCCTCTCTTCTTTCTTACATAGAAGGTGGTTTGGATCAAATCAAAAAGGAATAAGTTTGGATTTTGAATTCTATGAGATAGAGTTTTAAAAATCCAAAACTCTTTCAATTTTGCACCGAATTTATTCAATTTTTTTTTGGAATTTTTGTGGCTTTTAGGGTATACATTGTGCATCCTTTGCTGGTAATCCATACATGAAAATATGAAGGAGGTGCTCAAGAGTTGGGCGTCCCTTAACTTGCCATGTTTGGATAAGCCTTGACTAGGTGTTTGACCTAGACAAGGACTCTATCATATCTATCTATATAAGATGAGTTTCTTTATAAAATTTTAGGAGAAGATAGATATTTGAGAGACCTTTAGTCCATCCAAAAATCAAAGATAAAAACCTTTAGGTTGTGGAGATATAAAAGATGCAAGTTTGGATGTCTAGAGAGTAAAACGTGAAGAAGAAGAGGGTCTTCTTCTAGGGTTTTTTTAGTTTTCATATCTTTCCTCCCTCCATCTTGAGTTTCCTGAGAGTGTCTCAGATCTGAAACTCCTCCTTCTACTTTTCATCTTTGGAAGAGTCCAACTCAAGAAGAAGGAGGCACCTGATCAACCATCAAAGAAGGATCAGCGCAGTACTAGTATACTGTGCTGATTTCCTGAAGCAGGACTTCTGATCGAGATTCGTGGGCTCGTGTGGATGACTCCTAGAGGCCAGATGTATGTGCGGCTTGCAACATCATCCTTAAGCCCGGACCAGCGAGGTTAGAGCATCTAACTTGCAAGGTAATAGATCTGATCTATTGTTTAATACATACATTAGATGTAGTATAGAAACATGTTGATATGATCAACATGTAGTTCATGCTATATTTATATATTTTAATTTTTGATTTAATACTATATAATAATTATGTAATAGGATCTTAGATCTAGGGATTCTCTAGTTTTAGAAAATAAATTTTGATTTATTTTAGTCTTTCGCTGTATGATCTTGAAAAAGTTTCAAGATCTAACCCTGAAACCCTAGATCTGGTTCCTTCAATTGGATCAGAGCCTAGGTTCTTTATTACATGATTATTTATACATGCTTAGATTATTTTTTAGATTAGATCTAATTTATAATCTGATTATTAAATCTAAAATTAAAATTTTAGATCAATCACAAACTGCAAGGTTGTCCTGCTGTAAGGTTTACCCCTTACAGTGCAAAGGTTGTCCTAGTTTGTGTAGATCTATCTTTAATCATAAATTTGTTAGATATGATCTAGATTAAATTTATGATTTATTAGATTTAAAAGATGTTTAAATCTGAAATAAAATCTCTTTGTTAATAATTTTTGTGCAAAGAAATTGTTTAAAGTTGAAACTGTTTCAATTACATGAACCTGTTTAGATTAGATCTAAAGTAGTTTCATGTTTATTTCACTTGCATCTTGATTATGAATCAAACATGCAATATGATTGGTAGAATCATATTGTAAAATTATTTTACAAATATGAAAATTATTTTTTGAAAAGCCGAACCCAACCCTCAGCCCAAAACTTAATTAAGAATTAAGAAGTTGTTTGATTAGGTTCTAAGATTGTGAATTGAAGAACCTAAGACACAAACCATAACACATTGGGTTAATGGGTTAGTGGAAATTAGGTCCATTAATTGGGTTAGACCTATGGTTAGATTAAAGATGGACTTAATTAGAGAATTGACTAAATCTAATCAATTGTTGTCTTAGATTAGGTCAAGGATTCTCTAGATCAATTACAATAGTTGTAGTTGGTCAAGTCTATATCTTTAACGAGAACCAAATGGATTTGATTCTTGGCTAAGCGATCTAGCACGAACTGTTAGGTTGATCTAATCAAAACTAATTAAACCAGTTGGTGTCTAAGGTAAACCAGACTGGTGATTTTTAATTGGGAGCCCGCTTACCTGGCCATTTCTGATGGTGTCTAAGGCAAGCTTTGGCAGACCCTCCCACTGATCGAATTTATCTGGCCTCTTGGTGAAATTATGTTTTGATCAGATCACTTGACTATTCGAGCTGACCCATGTCAGCTAGGTAAATTAGTGTGACTGATTTAGGTGCTCCTAGACCAGCCCTTTTAATAGTCTCCCTTAAGCTGACTTGGTGAAGCTAGTGGGAGGATCATGATAAGCTGGTTCATCTGACCTCATCCTCTATATTATTTAAATCCTCTAAAATTATGAGGTCCTTAAAATGATAAAGTTATGGAGATAACTGAGTCATAGCCTCCCATTAAGATATTTGATAATGAGTCCATTAACTCAATAATCATTGCAGACCCAAAGGCCTGGTGCTTGTTGACTAATGGAATTATCACTCATCATATGATGACTTGGAAGTGTCTCTCTAATGGTGGTTAGGTGAGGCAACCAAAGTTGGGCTTAATCATTTGTTGGTTAGATACACCAAGTATGATCATGTTAATGGTTGGACCTAACCGGATCCTTACAGTGGAGGCCAAAGCCTACTGATTAGGTTTCTGGGGCAAAATTAAAATTACTAGAAATTATTTAGAGAAACAATTGGTTATGAACCTACCTTTAGATGTACATGGGTTGGCCAACCAAAGTTGGGCTTGTGTGCAGTCTAAGTGGATTCTAGTACCCACTAAGGAATTAGGATAATTCCTCGAATTGAAGGTAGAGGCTACCAATTTGAATAAAATAGTGGGAGAAATCTTTTGATTAAAGTTCAAATCTTTAGGTTTAATGAATCAATTACTAATTAGGTTATGGTTCTCCTTTGTGCAAATGTGGCCACTTCCCTATCACTCCGATCATTGTTGGACAATGATAAGTTGGTGGGATCCAACTTCGGTAGCTGGTACCGAAAGTTGAAGATAGTCCTGGAGCATGAACGGATCCTATATGTGATAATGGATCCTACACCTGAGGAGCCAGCTGTCAATGCACGTGGAACAATCAGAGACACTTACCAGAAGTGGCTCAGTGATCGGACCACGATGCACTGTATCATGCTGGCTGCCATGAGCGATGAGTTCAGTCATAGATTCGAGATGGCTCAGCTAAAGGACATGCTTCAAGTGTTGGAGGATGCCTTTGGCACACCTGATTACGTGGAGAGGCACAAGACCAGTTGTGCCATCTTCAATGCCAAAATACGGGATGGTGCCTCTGTCACCGATCATGTATTGTACATGATCGAGCTGATGGAATGATTGAGCAAGCTCAGCTTTCCCTTGCATGAGCAACTTGGGAAAGATGCAATACTGAACTCGCTGCCCAAGTCTTATCTCCCATTCCTCACTCATTATAGAATGACAAAGCTTGAAGAGAACTACCACGGGTTACTGGGGTTGCTTCAGAACTTTGAGAAGGATCACCAACTTCACAAGGAGTTGGTGAACTTAGTGGGAGGTTCGTCTTCTGGTTCACGACCTTTTAAGAAAGGGAAGAAGAACAAGAAGAAGAAAGTGAAGAAGGTGCATGTTCAGGCTAGGACATCAGTGCAGGGCTAGACCAAAAAGATCAAGCTCGATAAGAGTCTATTCTATTGGCAAATTCCTTTAGATTAGATAGTGTGTCAGATATCTACTTATGGCACTGTAGGCTAGGTCATATAAACAAGAACAGAATAAATAGGTTGACTCAAGAGGGAATCCTCGAAGTCAGTGATTGTGAATCGCTTCCAACCTGTGAGTCCTGTCTTCTTAGTAAAATGACCAAGTCACCTTTTACTAGAAAAGGTGAGAGAGCTACTGAGCTCTTGGGCCTAATACATACTGATGTATGCGGGCCCATGAGCACAAGTGCTAGAGATGGATATTTCTACTTCATAACTTTTATGGATGATCTATCCAGATATGGATATGTCTATCTGATGAAACATAAGTCAGATTCATTTAAAATGTTCAAACGATTCTGAAGTGAAGTAGAAAAATAAACTGGAAAGAGTATTAAAACTCTTCGATCTGATCGAGGAGGAGAATACCTTTCTAGTAAATTTCTCACATATCTAGGAGAGAATGGGATTCTCTTTCAATGGACTCCTCCAGGAATACCACAGCATAATGGTGTGTCTGAAAGGAGGAATCGGACTCTGTTAGACATGGTCCTATCCATTATGGATTTTGCTTGCTTGCCGATATCCTTCTGGGGATATGCACTCGAATTGGCCTGTTATCTGTAAAATAGGGTTCCAAGTAAGTTTGTAATTAAGACTCCATATGAGATATGGACGGGACGTAAGCCAGCACTTTCACACCTTAGGGTCTGGGGGTGCCCGGCCTATGTCAAACGATTAGCCACAGACAAACTTGGACCTAGGTCTGACAAATGCTCATTCATAGGGTACCCCAAAGAGACAAAAGGATATTTTTTTTCTACCATGCTGATGAACAAAAGGTGTTCGTCAGTCTTAAGGCAATCTTTTTAGAAAAGGAGTTTCTTGGTGAAGGAACCGTTGCCTCTAAGGTTGAACTTGATGAAGGTCAACAGGTAGAAGGACCGACACCAATAGCTGAACCTGAGTCGGATATGATTAGATCATATCCGAAGCCCAATGTACCTGCACTATTAAGGCGATCCGATAGAGTACCGCATCAGTCGGACAGATACTATGATTTCTTGATCTGGGACGGTGATCCCATCGAACTTGATGAGAATAATGAGGATCCGATCACCTATATGGATGCAATGCAGAGATCTGATTCTGAGAAATAGCTTGAAGCCATGAAATCTGAAATGGAGTCCATGAAGGTCAACGATGTATGGACATTGGTTGACCCACCTGAAGGGGTTAAGCCCATTGGGTGTAAATGGATCTTCAAAAGGAAGAGGGGCACAGACGGAAAGGTGGAGACCTATAAAGCCCGTCTGGTCGCCAAGGGGTATCGTCAACGTTATGGTATTGACTATGATGAGACATTTTCCCCTGTGGTAATGCTCAAATCCATTCGGATAATGCTTGCAATAGCTGCCCATCTGGATTATGAGATCTGGCAAATGGATGTAAAGACAACTTTCCTGAATGGAGAGCTGACTGAAGAGGTGTATATGATACAACCTGAGGGGTTTACATCCACAGATGAGTCCAAGGTGTGCAAGCTTCAGAGATCCATTTATGGACTGAAGCAAGCTTCTCGGAGTTAGAACATGCGTTTTGATAAGGTGATCAAAACGTATGGCTTCATTGAGAATGAAGAAGAGCCCTGCATCTATAAATGGGCAAATGGTCCAGTTGTGGTATTCCTTGTCTTGTACGTGGATGACATTCTCTTAATCAGGAATGACATCCCCGCATACAGAGAATAAAAGTTTGGTTGTCATCACAGTTCTCCATGAAGGACTTGGGTGAAGCATCTTACATCCTAGGGATGAAGATCTATAGGGATAGATCTAAAAGGATGCTTGGGTTATCCCAGTCCATGTACATAGACACTATGCTGAAAGGTTCAGCATGGAGAATTCCAAGAAGGGCTATCTATCGATAGGCCAAGGAATTTCTCTCTCTAAGAAGGATTGTCCGACAACTCCTGAAGAGAGAGAGCGTATGAGTAGAGTCCCATATGCTTCAACCGTGGGATCTATCATGTACGCCATGACATGTACAAGACCAGATGTGGCATACTCACTAGGAGTAGTGAGTAGATACCAATCCGATCCTGGAGAAAATCACTGGAAAGTGGTTAAAGCCATCCTTAAGTATTTGAGAAATACTAAGGACCAATGGTTGGTTTATGGCGAGTCAGATCTGAAACTTGTGGGGTTCACAGACTCCAGCTTCCAATCTGACCATGATGACAGCAGGAGTGTGTCGGGTTATATCTTTACTCTGAATGGTGGAGCCATCTGCTGGAAGAGTTCCAAGCAGCATACTGTGGCAGACTCTGTTTGTGAAGCAGAGTACATCGCAGCATCGGATGCCGCAAAAGAAGCTGTGTGGCTGAGAAAATTCATCAACGAGCTCGGAGTAGCATCCTCCCTCAATGGTCCAGTCCTGCTCTACTGCGACAGCACTGGTGCCATAGCTCAGGTGAAGGAACCCAAAGCATATCAGCGGACGAAGCACATCTTGCATCGGTTCCATCTGGTCCGGGAGATCATGGATCGAGGTGACGTCGACCTTCAGAAGATCGACGGAAAGGAGAACCTTGCTGACCCCTTCACTAAAGCCCTGACGATAAAGGAGTTCGACAACCACAAGTCGAAGATGGGTATTAGATACTGTGCCGAGTGGATTTAGGACAAGTGGGAGTTGTTGGGAAATGTGTCCCAAAAAGCCAATCATCAAGCTGTTGATGGTTGAGCAATCAAGTATTGTAATTGATTTGTTAATAAATAAAATATATTTGGCATCTTCATCATAAGCTTTCATCTTCTAATGAACTCTGTTGTTATGATGAAGTCCTTAGGACTATTTAAGTTCGATAAAGAGAGGATTTATCGATTAGTCTTTAAAACTGTTCATGACCAAATGATAAGCTGTTAATAAGGACAACAGCTTCTATCGAGCATAGGTCACTGTAGGCCATATGGGTTGGTTGTCCTCTTAACCAAGGAGTGTGGAGACACAGGTATGGCATACAGGTGAGATGTAAGGGTACATCCTCATTGAACGTGACCAACTCTAGAGTATTCTGCTATCGAGAATGTCTCTGATGGGATATAGGTATAAGTGTCCCTTAGACTTGAGATCGCCTCAGTGACTTGCAAGCAACTCACTGTGCATTGGTACTGGACTAACTAAATTTCTAATTCAGGGATGGAAGGCTTCTGGGCACAGTCAAGTACTTGCGAAGTCAGAGTGTGATCGAGATAGGATTGACCACTCCAAGAGTTGGAGAAGAATGAGTCGCTGTATTTCAATTTAGCAAAACCTTGGCCAGGGTAATCCATCAGATGGATTTGATATTTTGAAATACAATATGGACAATCTGATCAGAGTTGACAGTTGAACTCTGGGATGTCCTATGATCATTTTGGTCAAGGGGATGAATTATATGAAAACTATATCCGCATGGGTTCTAAGGATGTTGTTCTACACATTCGACCTATCCGATCGTCGGGTATCATTGCTAGATGGTCACTTCGATTGGTATAAAAATTTATTTTTATGCTATCGACTTAGGTTTGGACCTATGAGGTCACACACATTAGAGTTCATGATCCGATCGGATGGTTGATCAACGATTAAGAATCGTTCTAGGGTTAAATGATCAATACGATTGACATTTAACCCAGTGCAAGTATTGCAGGAGGATCGATTAGCAATTCGATTGCTAATTGGCTTAATTTGATTAAGCCAATGGGCTTAGATTAAGTCTAATTAAATATAATTTAATTAAATTTATTTTGGACTTGATTGGATCAAGTCCAATTGGTTTATTGGATAAGCCAAGTGCAAGGAAAAACTAGTCCTAGTTCAACTAGGACTTGGGTCAATCTAATTTCTAATTTGATTAAAAAATTAATTCAGATTTAAATCTAATTTAATCTGATTAAATTAGGTTCTTAATTGGATTAAAACTTATTTTAATTAGGTTGATCTAATTTTGGTTTGATTTGGTTTGGGAAACCAAATTAAAATAAGTCATAAGATAGAATCCTAGTAAGACTAGGATTCCACCTTGCGCCACATAAGCCTTCCCCACGCCCTCTCTCTTATTCAATGCCAATCTCCACTTATTTTATGCAACAAAAGCCCTCTCCCAGGTCTCTCCCACGTTCATAAAAGGTTTCCTCTCTTCTTTCTTACATGGAAGGTGGTTTGGATCAAATCAAAAAGGAATAAGTTTGGAATTCGAATTCTATGAGATAGAGTTTTAGAAATCCAAAACTCTTTCAATTTTGCACCAAATTTATCCAATTTTTTTTTGAAATTTTCATGGCTTTTAGGGTATACATTGTGCACCCTTTTCTGGTAATCCATGTATGAAAATATGAAGGAGGTGCTCAAGAGTTGGGCGTCCCTTAACTTGCCATGTTTGGATAAGCCTTGACTAGGTGTTTGACCTAGACAAAGACTCTATCATATCTCTCTATATAAGATGAGTTTCTTCATGAAATTTTAGAAGAAGATAGAGATTTGAGAGACCTTTGGTCCATCCAAAAATCAAAGAGAAAAACCTTTAGGTCGTGGAGATATAAAAGATGCAAGTTTGGGTGTCTAGAGAGTAAAACATGAAGAAGAAGAGGGTCTTCTTCTAGGGTTTTTTTAGTTTTCATATCTTTCCTCCCTCCATCTTGAGTTTCTTGAGAGCATCTCAGATCTGAAACTCCTCCTTCTACTTTTCATCTTTGGAAGAGTCCAAATCATGAAGAAGGAGGCACCTGATCAACCATCAAAGAAGGATCAGCGCAGTACTAGCATACTGTGCTGATTTTCTGAAGCAGGACTTCTGATCGAGATTCGTGGGCTCGTGTGGATGACTCCTAGAGGCCGGATGCATGTGCGGCTTACAACATCATCCTTAAGCCCAGATCAGCGAGGTTAGAGTGTCTAACTTGCAAGGTAATAGATCTGATCTATTGTTTAATACATACATTAGATGTAGTATAGAAACATTTTGATATGATCAACATGTAGTTCATGCTATATTTATATATTTTAATTTTTGATTTAATGCTATATAATAATCATGTAATAGGATCTTAGATCTAGGGATTCTCTAGTTTTAAAAAATAAATTTTGATTTATTTTAGTCTTCCGCTGTATGATCTTGAAAAAGTTTCAAGATCTAACCCTGAAACCCTAGATCTGGTTCCTTCAAGGAGATGGAGACGGTTCCTTATGCTTCAGGAGTCAGGAGCTTGATGTATGCGATGGTCTGTTGTAGACCAGACATCGCTCATGTAGTGAGTCAGGTTAGCAGGTTCATAGCGCAGCCTGACGGGAGCACTGGAGAGCTCTGAAGTGGATATTCAGATACCTGACGGGTTCAGTTGGAGTTGGCATCTGCTACAGACAGCGAGGAGGTGCAGTGGGATACTCTGACATGTCCAGGGAGGCTCAGGGGCTGATTGGCAGTTATGTAGATGCAAACTTCAGTGGAGATATGGATACCCAGAGGTTTATGACAGGCTTCATCTTTAGCCTATATGGAGGTCTTATTTCTTGGAGATCGAGTCTGCAGCCAATCACGGCCCTATCCACTACAGAGGCAGAGTACATCGGGCTGACAGAAGTAGCTAAGGAGCCAATTTGGCTGAAGGGTTTGTTGACGGAGATGGGCCTTACTCAGGAGGCCATTAGAGTACACTGTGACAGCCAGAGTGCACTTCTATTAGCACAGAATTCAGTCTATCATGCAAGGACAAAGCACATTGACATTCGATATCATCAGATCAGGGAGCTTGTAGAGGATGACAAGGTGGAGCTGGTAAAGGTACACACCAAGGAGAACCCAGCTGATGCACTTACGAAGGTACTTCCATGGGACAGCTTTCAGAGATGTGTTGAGCTGATTCGGCTGATGGACAGAGTGGAGCTGGTTGAGGCCTTGGGACATCAAGGTGGAGATTGTTGTGATCCAGGTGGTGTGCCCAAGGCCCAGGGGACTAAGGCTAAGGCCAAGGTCCATCATTCATGAGGGCTTCATGGAGGCTCTAGGGCTAGTTGGGCCCTAGGTTGAAAGGCTGTGGGCCTTTCAGGTTCTTGAGGTCTAGGTTATGTGAGACTCAAGGGACCAACTCTTTATGGGCCAGGTCTAGGCCCAAGATAGGTGAGATTAGATCGAGTCATGGGTGTACATGCGCTTGGGTTAACCTAATCTCCCATAGAGTTGGTCAAAGGAGTTTTGGATTTGGGTCACTTGACCCTGTGTTTATATATACATGCACTGTATAGGTTTGATTAAACCAAGGGAATACAAAACTCTTTCTTCCAAGTCTCTTTCTCTCTTCTCCCTCTCTCTCCAGCTATTCTCCATGCCCCAGGAGCAAGAAACCCTAGGGTTTCTTGCCGCCAGGTCCCAAAAAGGCAAGAAAAGCAAGGGGAGGCGCTAGGCTCCCCTTTTGTGCCGCCAACCATTTCCTCTCTCCCTCTCTTGCAGCCATCCAAACATTAGGTCCAGGATCTGAAATCTCTTACGAAAAGGTTGGTACAAGTTCCTCTCAGATCTGGAGTTGATCTGAGGTCGTTTGAGGTGTGGGTGAGATCTCCATCAACAGATCTACAGGAAAGGCTGCAGCAAGATAGATCTGCAAGGTCTGTCTCTATCTATCTTCTTTCCTATCTAGAATATCCCGATTTGAGATCTATAAATTGGAAGACCTCGATCCAAGTCTGATCTGGTTGGGTACCAGATCTTGGATTTTTTAGAGGTGATTTCAGAGGCATTCTTCATCTGGAATGAAAGGCTGATGAAGAAGACAGCAACCAGGCTGATTTCGTCAAGGGCCTTCGATCAAGTCCAGAAGTCTCCAGATTTGTTCGTTGCTGGTTCCGCTGCACCCAAGGTCCATGGAAGGAGCCGAGATCATGCTCCAATAGGAGAGGCCCTCGCAACGGCCCTTATGTGCCCTCACAGCCTTGTTAAGAACAGGAGGAGAACCTCATCCTAACATGAGCAAAGTCGAAGGTCCGATTACTTAAAGACCAGATGGGGGGAGAGGCCCTTGCAGTGGCCCTTATGTGCCCCCACAGCCCTGTTAGGAACAGAAGGAGAACCTCATCCTAACATGAGTAGAAATTGACTGTCGGAAACAAGAGGAGAACCTCATCCTGACACAAATAAAGACCCAGTCGATCAAGATCGGATGAGGAGGAAGGCCTCCTCAATGGCTCCTCTACGCTCTCACGACTCCGTTAAGAGCAGAGGGAAAATTCTCACTCGAACATAAAAAAAAAAAGAGAGGAGAAGATGAAAAGGGAAAGTGTTGCTCCAAGATTGATTTTGATGATTACAAAGCAGATTGAAGGGATACAAATATTTTAAATTGAAAAAGTCTTTATGCTCTTCAGGGGCAAAATCATAATTTTACTAAAATCCTGATTTGATAGTATCATTTGGTAGAACAAATGATTTGTAATCTATTGGTGAAAATTTTATTATTTTTGGGCTTATATTTTGAAGTTATGAAGGTTTGAAGTGCATGAGTCGTCTCATGAGTCAACTCATGGCACAATGAGCGATTGGCACGCAAAAATTTCCCTTGGCACGCTGGATTTTTGGCTTGGCACGACCTGTGAGTCGACTCATGAGTCGACCCACAAGGCATGAGTCGACTCATGAGTCGACCCCTGCTGATTTGAGCCAAAAAATTCCAAAAACCAAATCTCTGGTCTTTGCAACAGAGGTCGACTCATGAGTCGACCCCTGAAGCATGAGTCGACTCATGAGTCGACCCCTGCGACGGAAATCATCCACAACGGCTAGTTTTTTGCCCGTTTTAATTGCCTTTTATGCTCCCTAAAAATGCTCTAACGGCTCTTTTTCTGCCTAATATGTTTTCTCTTGTTTCTTAATGCTATAAAAGGTTTCAAAAGGTGAAAATACAGGAGAGATACACAAGGGATCCAAAAATCTACACGAGAGAGATTGAGATCAACGAAATACACAAAAGAAAAAGAGAGGGGATCCACAATCCACACAAGAGAGATAAGAGATCTACAATATACACGAGAGATTGTGAAAGAGAAAAGCAAGAGTGTTCAAAAGGGCATTCAAGAGTATTCAAAGAGAGGATTTTTCAAGCCAACTGTTCAACCTTGATCAAGAGATCTTTCAAAGCCTTCAAGAAGTCTTCAATCAAAGTTCACTTTCTTCTCAAGCGTTCATTCAACTTTTCATCCACCTTGAGGAAATCCAAAAGGGGATTCTTCATTTGAGTAAAGTATTTTTATTGTTATATTCGCTCATTTAAGGAGCTGTTATTGTATTAATTTGTGCTCTAAACTGTCTTACTCCTTGTGAGTAATTATTCTTGTTTTTGGAGGGTTTCCAAAACAAGAAAAGGTTGATCCGAACCTGAAATCGGAGTGTTTTGGGTTAGCTTGTACCCGGAAAACAAGTGGACTAGCTTGGGATAGCTAGTGTCGGAGTTTTCGACGTTTGTATTCGGGTTGAATACAAGTATAGTGGATTGAAATTCCCAAGAAGGAGCTTGGGGAGTGGATGTAGGTGCAAGGTTGGCACCGAACCACTATAAATCTTTGTGTTTGTGGTGTGCTTTATTGTTTCTCTTTATTTCCTTATTATATCCTTGCATTCTTGCTTTAGGTAATTAATCTTGATTTAAAGTCTTTCTTCTCATTCATCAAACTTTTAACAAATACTTTTCATAAGTAATTAGTTAAGCTTAAAATTTTAAAAACCCAATTCACCCCCCCTCTTGGGTTGCATAGCTGGGCAACAAGTGGTATCAGAGCCTGGTGCTCTAGCCCTTCTTTGATCTAACAATCAAAGAGCCAAAGATTTATGGCAACCCATGTCGGTACTTCTCTAGTCGAGGGGCAATCTACAAACCGACCTCCACTTTTCAATGGGTCTAATTACACCTATTGGAAAGCTCGGATGAAGATATTCATACAAGCACTCGACTATGATATGTGGAGTATCATAGTGAATGGTCCTCACATACTCACCAAGATTATAGATGGTGAGGAGTCAACCAAACCCGAGAAAGAATGGGATGAGGTTGATAAGAAATTGGCACAATTAAATGCCAAAGCTATGAATGTTCTTTATTGTGCACTTGATGCAAATGAATTTAATCGTATTTCTACTTGTGCATCTGCTAAAGAAATATGAGATAGGTTAGAAGTAACCCATGAGGGAACAAATCAAGTAAAAGAGTCTAAAATAAACATGCTTGTGCATAAATATGAATTGTTTAAAATGGAGCATGATGAGTGCATAACTACTATGTTTACTCGTTTTACTGATATAATTAATGGTTTGAAGAGTCTTGGCAAATCTTATACTAACAGTGAGCTTGTAAGGAAGATTCTCAGGTCATTGCCAAGAACTTGGAAAGCCAAGGTGACTGCCATCCAAGAAGCAAAGGACTTGAACACTCTACCTCTAGAAGAGCTTCTTGGATCCTTGATGACTCATGAACTTAACATGAAGCAACATCAAGAGGATGAAGTCAAAAAGAAAAGAACCATTGCCCTCAAATCCACAGCTTCGCCTGATGATGAAATGGATGACACTGAAGATGAAGAACAGGATGAAGAGATGGCACTCATCACCCGGAGATTTAAGAAGTTTCTAAGAAAAAAGAAACAGGGGATGAGAAAGAAGTTCACAAAAGGGGAACAAAGCAAAGAGAAAGAGAAAGATCAACCCCTTATATGCTACGAGTGCAAAAAGCCTGGACATTTCAGATCCGAATGTCCACAACTGAAGAAAGGTCCCAAAAAGTTCAAAAAGAAAGCAATGATGGTGACCTGGAGTGCGAGTGATGACTCAAGCTCCGATGAGGAAACCTCAACAGAACAAGCCAACCTGTGCCTTATGGCAAACGAAAATGAGGTAACTTCTGAATCTACTAGTGAATTTACTTTTGAAGAATTGCATGAAGCATTCTATGATTTAATTGATGAATTAAAGAAACTAGGGATGAAAAACAAAGAACTGAAATTGAAAAATCAGTCCTTAGTGAAACAAGCTGAAAACCTTTCAATTGAAAAATTCACCTTGATTCAAGAAAATCAAAGCTTGAAGAATGAAATTAACAAGCTGAAACCTATAGTAGATAAGTTCACCTTAAGTTCAAATAAACTAAATATGATTCTTGATAATCAAAAAGCTGTATCTGATAAGGCTGGACTTGGATATAACCCCTTGAAGAAACAAAAATTTCTGAAGAATATTTATGTAAATTATTCAAGTAACAAGTCTACAAATATTACTTATTTCAAATATGGTAGAATAGGACATAAATCATACACATGCCTTATTAACAAATATGCAAACACAACTATAAAGAAAATATGGGTTCCAAAAGGAACCATTTTGACTAACCTAAAAGGACCCAAGAAAGCTTGGGTACTTAAGACAGAAACTTGACCTTTGCTTGCAGGTGTGTCTAGCATCCCAAGGAGGAAACAGGAAATGGTATCTTGATAGTGGATGCTCGAGACACATGACTGGTGATGAATCACAATTCATCACGCTTGATGCTAAGGATGGAGGGATGGTCACTTTTGGAGATAATAGCAAAGGAAAGATCATCGGGATAGGTAACATTGGTATCACTCCCTCCAAATACATTGAAAATATTTTGTTAGTTAAAGGTTTAAAGCATAACTTACTTAGCATTAGTCAATTTTGTGATAAAAGGTACAAAGTTGTTTTTGAATCATCTGTTTGCATTGTGACAAGTCCTATTAACGATGGCAATAAATTTATAGGACATAGGCATGGCAATGTTTAGATGGTAGATTTGAATGATTTAGCCAAATTAGACATGCAATGCCTAGTATCCTTGAATGCTAATGAAACTAGTTGGCTGTGGCATCGTAGACTTGCACATATTAGCATGCACTCTCTTTCAAAATTAATTAAGAAAGAATTAGTTCTTGGTTTGCCAAAACTGAACTTTGAAAAGGATAGAATTTGTGATGCATGCCAATTAGGTAAACAAACTAGAGTTTCATTTAAATCCAAAAATACTGTTTCAACTTCTAGACCTTTAGAGCTCTTACATATGGACTTATTTGGACCAACTAGAACCACTAGTCTAGGAGGAAAACGATATGGCTTTGTAATTATAGATGATTACTCTCGTTTTACTTGGGTTTTCTTTTTGGCACACAAAGATGAAACTTTTCATATTTTCACTAAATTTCACCGAAAAGTCATTAATGAAAAAGGGTTTTCAATTCAAAATATTAGAAGTGATCATGGAACTGAATTTGAAATTCAAAATTTTGAAAATTTTTGTGATGAAAATAGAATTGGCCATAACTTCTCTGCTCCTAGGACACCCCAACAGAATGGGGTAGTTGAAAGGAAAAACAGAATTTTAAAAGAAATGGCCCGTACCATGCTTTGTGAAAGCAACCTTCCAAGATATTTTTGGACGGAAGTAATTAACACAGCATGTTACATTTTAAATCATGCCTTGATTAGACAATTTTTAAAGAAAACCCCCTATGAACTTTGGAAAGGAAGAAAACCAAATATTGCATATTTTCATGTCTTTGGTTGTCGATGTTTTGTATTAAATAATGGCAAAGAAAAGCTTGATAAATTTGATGCAAAATCAGATGAAGCAATCTTTCTAGGTTACTCCTCCACTAGTAAAGCATTTAGAGTTTTCAACAAAAGAACTTTAGTAGTTGAG
Organism: Elaeis guineensis; assembly: GCF_000442705.2. NCBI lineage: Eukaryota > Viridiplantae > Streptophyta > Magnoliopsida > Arecales > Arecaceae > Elaeis > Elaeis guineensis. The sequence continues at coordinate 38,581,146 of NC_026004.2, read as the reverse complement.
GAATCCATACATGTTGTTTTTGATGAATCTAACGATCTTCCTTCAAAGAAGAATGAGGGTGTTGATGATGCAGATCCACTAATAGAAGGTATGAAGGAGATCACTCTGAAAGATTCAGCAACTCCAGAAGACAAGGATCAAGAAGACGAACAAGATGAGAGAAGTGAAGAAATTCAAGAACAACCTCAAGGTACAAATGATCTACCCAAGGAATGGAGGTATGTTCACAACCACCCTAAGGAGTTAATTATTGGTGATCCAATGCATGGGGTAAAAACCCGTTCTTCACTTAGAGATGTAGTTAATCATTGTGCTTTTGTATCTCATCTTGAACCTAAAACTTTTGAAGAAGCTGAGAATGATCATAATTGGATTAATGCAATGCAAGAGGAACTTAATCAATTTGAAAGAAATAATGTTTGGACCTTAGTATCAAGACCTAAAAATTATTCAATAATTGGCACAAAATGGGTCTTTAGAAACAAATTAGATGAGTATGGAAATGTAATTAAAAATAAAGCAAGACTGGTTGCTAAGGGATATAATCAAGAAGAAGGAATTGATTTTGATGAAACCTTTGCACCTGTTGCTAGATTAGAAGCTATTAGACTTCTACTTGCATATGCTTGCTTTATGAAATTTAAGTTATTTCAAATGGATGTTAAAAGTATATTTTTAAATGGATATATTGCTGAAGAAGTATATGTAGAACAACCTCCTGGATTTGAAAATCATGCTTTTCCTAATCATGTCTTTAGATTAAATAAAGCTTTATATGGATTAAAACAAGCACCTAGAGCATGGTATGATAGGCTAAGCAAATTTTTACTAAATAATAATTTTTCAAGAGGTAATGTAGATACAACCCTCTTTATTAAAAGAAATCAAAATGATATGCTAGTTATACAAATTTATGTTGATGACATAATTTTTGGGTCTACTAATGAATCTCTTTGTCAAGACTTTGCTAAGCTTATGCAGGGAGAGTTCGAGATGAGCATGATGGGAGAACTCACCTTCTTCCTCGGACTCCAAATCAAACAATCAAAAGAGGGAATCTCCATCACCCAAAGCAAGTACACCAAGGAACTACTCAAAAGATTTGGAATGGAGAACTGCAAACCAATTAGCACACCAATGAGTCCCTCATGTAAGCTTGACAAGGATGATGAAGGTAAATGTGTAGACTTAAAATACTATAGAGGTATGATTGGCTCATTATTATATTTAACTGCAAGTAGGCCTGATATCATGTTTAGTGTTTGTTTATGTGCTAGATATCAATCTAATCCTAAAGAATCTCATTTGAATGCTGTTAAAAGAATCCTTAGATACTTAAATGGTACTCAAACTCTAGGGTTATGGTACTCTAAGGACTCACAAATTGATTTAATAGGATATTCAGATGCTGATTTTACTGGATATAAATTAGATAGAAAAAGCACAAGTGGAACTTGCCAATTTCTTGGAGTTAACCTAATCTCATGGTTTAGCAAGAAACAAAATTCGGTGGCACTGTCTACGGCTGAGGCCGAATACATTGCAGCCGGAAGTTGTTGTGCTCAAATCTTATGGATTAAGCAACAACTCGAAGATTTTGGAATCAAACTTAATGAAACACCAATAAGATGTGACAACACAAGTGCCATAAATCTATCTAAAAATCCAATTCAACACTCAAGATCCAAACATATTGAAATAAGACATCATTTTATAAGAGAACATATTCAAAACAAAAATATAATTCTTGAATATATTTGCACTGAAAATCAATTAGCTGATATCTTTACAAAGGCCCTTAGTGAGGATAAATTCTGTGAAATTAGGAGAAATCTAGGAATTCTAGATCCATATGCCTAAATTTTTCTCAATTTCCAAGAATTAATGTCAAAAATTTTTAGAACTCAATTTCCAACATCTATCCTGATCCCAAAAGCTCAAATTTATCATTCTAAAAACTTATCTTTGAGCAAAACTCCTTCTCCCAAAATTTCAAATTTTTTTGGAATTTATTCATATTTTTTCTGAATTTTTGAACTTCATGAGTCGACCCCCATGAGTCGACTCAATGGCAAACTTGTTATTTCTTCAAACTTCCCACGGGCTCATTGTTTTTATATGGGTTGCTGTTCGTGAGCCGACCCATCCGATCATCTTCTTCCCTCCAAAAGCCATCCTCTCCAATTCCTTTTGCTCCAAATCCAAGGATTTATTTCGAGGCAATTCTCCCTCCTCCTCTCCACCAAAAATCGCCACCTTGGAAAGGGATTTTTGTGCTTTCTCCCATTGTTTGGCACGGTTGGAGTGTGCCCTAGCACTCCACCATTCTTCCCAAATCTACTTCTTTTCTCCACCAAAATCCCTCTTCACTCTCTTGTGATCCCTCCTCCACTCATTCACGTGTTTCTCCAAGTCTCCTTGCCTGCTACTATAGTGAATATGGCTCTAAAGATGAAGCTTCCCCAAAGAAGAAAGTCAATCCGTGAGCCTGAAGAAATTGTCCGAAAGAAAAGGCAAGCTGGTCAGTCTTCCACTGCTCCAACTCCAGCTTCAGTATCTGCTCAAGGTCCCCCTCAATCCTTCCTAAGCCCCAGTAAGAATCCTCTTTCTGATAGAAAAGTCGAAACCAGGAAGAATATAGATTTTCGGTTCTTTGAAAAAGAGGGCTTTACAATTGCAACTAAGATTAAAAACCAAGGATGGGATCTCTACTGCTCCCTTAAGGAAGTCACCTATGTTGACCTAGTTAGAGAATTCTACCAGAATCTATATTATGGAAATGGGTCAGTGACTTCAACAGTCAAGGGTATTGATATTTGCTTGGATTCTAGTATATTGGGAGAGATACTTCAGTTACCTAGTGAGGGTTACTCTTATATGGAACTCCCAGTAAAAGAAGAGGGGATCAGAATTATTTTAGGAGAAACTTATTCAGGAAGTTTAAATAAATTGGAAGCAAAGATTTTGTCTATTGAGATGAGGATCCTGCATCAGATGATAACGAAGCTCTTCTTTCCTAGGAGTGGTAGGCATGATTTACTTTCCAGCAGAGATGTTTGTATCATATTTCATGTCATCACTCAGACCCTCCTGAACCTCCCTGCACTTATGATAGAGGCCATGAGAGAAACTTTGAACAGATCCAAGGCACACTTGCCTTATGGTATGGCCCTTACTAGAGTATTTAGGAGGTTTGGAGTTAGCTGTGAGGGGGAGGCTTCTACTAAGCTATCTCATGTGGACACTTTCAACCAACACACCCTGCACCGAATGGGATTTACAAAGACTGATGGTGGTTGGATCAAGGGCTCTGAAGAAAGAGCTGAGGAAAGAGCTGAAGAGAGAGCTGAAGACAGAACTGAAGGCAGAGTAGAAGAAGAAGATCCATCATCTCCTGTTCATGACTTCAGGGCAGCATCACCAAATATCCAGTTCATTCCTGATACAGAGGCTGGCCCTTCAGAGTTTACTAGGATGCCCACACCAGTGTATCAGCCAGAGAGCAGAGCACCTCATTCAGAGTTCAGACTGGCTGACGATCAAATCGAGCATATATCACAGCATGTGGCTTCTCTGCTATCTAGTCAGTGGAGCAGTACTTTTTTTGCACCTGGAGCCACTTCTTCTGATCAGTCTATGACTCCCCACATCTCCACTGTGTTTCAGATGATATCAGATCAGTCCATCCGGATTCAGCAGCTTGAGGACACAGTCTGGAGACTGACTGGCAGAGTTCTTGACTTGCAGGGGCAAGTCCTTGCTTTGGCCCATCCCAAGCCACAGGAGTCAACTATTGAGGTCACAGACCTCACTGCAGAGGCTGGCAGGCTCAGAGGAGCACTAGAGGGTGGATATGAGTTACTGAGGAAAGAGATCCGAGGATCGAGTGAGCATGCAACCACTCAGTTCACTGCTCTACTACAGTCTGTTTCCAGAGCACTGAACGTACTTGATTCCATTAGACTCACCCTTTCTGTTCAGTCCTTAGCCTCTCAGCGTTCTCAGCCTCCCAGTTCATCTCGCTCTCCTGCTCGTGCCAGAGGCAGACGGGGTAGAGGATGCACTTCTGATCCATCAGCTTCTCATCCCATATCTGATGACTCCGATCCATGACTTCTCATGATCATTACTAGATCCTAGGTGTTAGTGTCTTATATTTTGGGGCCATGTATTGAAAAATTAGCTGATTGACTTTTATATTATGAACTATGTATTGAAACAATTATGGTTTTATGGTATCATCTTTTACTTCTACCTTTTGTAATGATGACGATCATATTTTGATCATATGTTGAAATATTGTCTTCTCTTTGTTGTTGTTTGTTGTTAATAATTGCTGTATTAAGGGGGAGCAAACATTTGTGATAAACCCTAAAGGGGGAGAAATTAAAGAATATTTCAGAAAAAAGAGGAGTTAACCATGTTTGATGATGTCAAAAAGGGGGAGAAATTAAACAAAAATTTGAGAAATTAAACAAAAATTTGAGAAATTAAACAAAAAGCAAAACCATAAATGATGAGTAATTAAAGAAAAAGCAAACCATCAAAAGCAAAACTACAAATTATGAGAAATTAATGAATGAATTGGAAAATTTAATGAACAATATCAAAAATACAATGCTAAGTACAATGCAAATAAGTAACTTTTAAAATTACTTCTTTACATATGCTCTGATTTGCTTTAAAAATTTTAAATATGCTCTGATACACTTCAAAATTCTAACTTGCTCTGATACATCTTTTGAAATTTTATTTACCTTGATACATCTTAAGAAATTTAACTTACTCAGATACATCTTAATTTTTTTTTAACTTACTCTGATACATTATAAAATTTGCTCTGATATATTGTAAAATTTTCTCTGATACATTGTAAAAATTTTTTTCTGATAACAGTGTAAAATTATTTTTCTTGCTCTGATACATTGCAAAATTTATTTATCTCTTGCTCTGATACATCTTAAACTCAAAATGGTCTAATACACATTCCAAATCAACTCTTAAACATGCTTTGGCACACATAATTATTTTTTGTATCAAAAGCAATTAAAGCACATAAGTATTTTTTTTTTTTTTTTTGCTCTGATGCTAAAACTAAAATCAAATGAGAATGAGTAAATTTTCAAAATACAGCTTAATCTGACAACAAAAATAAGTTTTCCGCTCTAACACCAAAATCACATAATCCAATGAGCATATCTTCAAATCTTTAAGCAAATGGGCAAATTATTTTTGTATATGACCATTTATATTACATGCCAATAGAATCATACTCTTTTCAAGCATATACACCTATAATGCATTTTTTTTAAATTATTGATTCACATAAATGCTTTTGTTCAAATGTTTTGTCATCATCAAAAAGAGGGAGATTGTTGCTCCAAGATTGATTTTGATGATTACAAAGCAGATTGAAGGGATACAAATATTTTAAATTGAAAAAGTCTTTATGCTCTTCAGGGGCAAAATCGTAATTTTACTAAAATCATGATTTGATAGTATCATTTGGTAGAACAAATGATTTGTAATCTATTGGTGAAAATTTCATTATTTTTGGGCTTATATTTTTGAAGTTATGAAGGTTTGAAATGCATGAGTCGTCTCATGAGTCAACTCATGGCACAATGAGCTGATTGGCACGCAAAAATTTCTCTTGGCACGCTGGATTTTTGGCTTGGCATGACCTGTGAGTCAACTCATGAGTCGACCCACAAGGCATGAGTCGACTCATGAGTCGACCCCTGCTGATTTGAGCCAAAAAATTCCAGAAACCAAATCTCTGGTCTTTGCAATAGAGGTCGACTCATGAGTCGACCCCTGAAGCATGAGTCGACTCATGAGTCGACCCCTGCGATGGAAATCGTCCGCAACGGCTAGTTTTTTGTCCGTTTTAATTGCCTTTTATGCTCCCTAAAAATGCTCTAACGGCTCTTTTTCTGCCTAATATGTTTTCTCTTGTTTCTTAATGCTATAAAAGGTTTCAAAAGGTGAAAATACAGGAGAGATACACAAGGGATCCAAAAATCTACACGAGAGAGATTGAGATCAACGAAATACACAAAAGGAAAAGAGAGGGGATCCACAATCCACACAAGAGAGACAAGAGATCTACAATATACATGAGAGATTGTGAAAGAGAAAAGCAAGAGTGTTCAAAAGGGCATTCAAGAGTATTCAAAGAGAGGATTTTTCAAGCCAACTGTTCAACCTTGATCAAGAGATCTTTCAAAGCCTTCAAGAAGTCTTCAATCAAAGTTCACTTTCTTCTCAAGCGTTCATTCAACTTTTCATCCACCTTGAGGAAATCCAAAAGGGGATTCTTCATTTGAGTAAAGTATTTTTATTGTTATATTCGCTCATTTAAGGAGCTGTTATTGTATTAATTTGTGCTCTAAACTGTCTTACTCCTTGTGAGTAATTGTTCTTGTTTTTGGAGGGTTTCCAAAACAAGGAAAGGTTGATCCGAACCTGAAATCGGAGTGTTTTGGGTTAGCTTGTACCCGGGAAACAAGTGGACTAGCTTGGGATAGCTAGTGTCGGAGTTTCCGACATTTGTATTCGGGTTGAATACAAGTATAGTGGATTGAAATTTCCAAGTAGGAGCTTGGGGAGTGGATGTAGGTGCAAGGTTGGCACCGAACCACTATAAATCTTTGTGTTTGTGGTGTGCTTTATTGTTTCTCTTTATTTCCTTATTATATCCTTGCATTCTTGCTTTAGGTAATTAATCTTGATTTAAAGTCTTTCTTCTCATTCATCAAGCTTTTAACAAATACTTTTCATAAGTAATTAGTTAAGCTTAAAATTTTAAAAACCCAATTCACCCCCCCTCTTGGGTTGCATAGCTGGGCAACAGAAAGCGACGAACTACACCAGCGACAAGTGAAAAACGAAATACATCAAAGACACAAGGGACCTCGTCTCAACGAGGAAGGATACTCCTATCAAAAAACCCTCAGTCACTAAAAGGGGACACGACACAGGCTGAGGAGAAATCAACTTCCTCAAAGTAACGAGAAGTCCGAGTCCCCAAGCTCGAGCACCGAGAGGAAGCGTCAAACTCAAATGGCCTCGAAAAGACCTACGGTCACGAACAAAAGGGCAAATCAACATGGCGACGACTGAGAACCTTCAAACAACGTCGGCATCGAACAAGACAAAAGATAAAAGAAATTTGATAAACAATGACTCAAAGCAAGAATAGATGAGGAATCACAAACAACACCGATGCCAAGCAAGACGGAAGACAAAAGAAGTTTGGCAAACAATAATTTAATACAAGAATGGATAAGGTAATGGAAAATTTTCTTTTCATTTCATTAGTGAAGTGTACATTACAAAGCCTTGAAGGCCAAAAAGAGAAACAACAAGAAAGGAAAGGAATATAAGGCGAAAGAGCTTCAAGGTAGCTCAGTACCATCAGACTTCGAACTCTCGATTTCAGCCATCGTCGAGGATTGCTTTAAGTACCCGACTTCTTCTTCCAACCCTCCTTTGGATTAACAATTACTCTAGCATTATCTTTGAAGTACATGTAGACACTATCCTTTTTGTGCCATGATTTTCGCTGCCTCACAATGATGGCAGGCATGACCTTCTTCCTAAGATCGGGTTTCCCCTTCTTTCTGACTTCTTCTTCCAGTCCCCCTATGGCTTTCCCCCTCTGCAAGATTGAAAAGTACTTGCGCTCGAAGATGTGCCACAAGCACGGGCTCTGGGCGATCAAGGCGAAACACGGCCAGATCTGTCTCTTCTACCCTCGCCTTCTTCGCCAACCCGAAAGCTGCAGCGCCTTCCCTCTTGTGGGCTTTGAGACTCTTGGTTGACATCCAAGCCGCATCCGCATCCATATCGGCAATGAAGGAGGGACCGAAGGAACTCTCGTGCAAAGTGAGATCCCCGAAGGGGGGAGGTAGGTTTAAATAGGCGATGGGGTCTGGTGCAATAATGACTGCAGGACTCCTCTGGCTGGTCTATAACCGCCGCATGGCCCACTCACTGTGGCAAGCGGCTGGAGGTGGCCGACAGTTGGTAAAACCATTATTGCACCATACCTGGGGCAGCGCTCCAGCGAGAATTTTGAAAAAATCTTTTCGGATCGCATTGATTTGAAAAGACTCTAGCACCAGTGCGCCAAGTGCCAAAATATCTAGCAACCATCGAGTATGAAAATTGAGGGGGGCAACTTCAGCCGAGAGAATTTCTCTATACTTCATTCGAAACCCAAACTCAAAAGTAGGGGGATTGGTGTTGGGTATAAAATACCCCCCGGCCGAAGTTTGTAAAAGACCGACCCTTCCTGGGCTTTTTTGGCTTCCAACCTTGTGTGGCGTCTCTCTGAACCCCCTCGACCGTCTGAGCTTCCAGACGTCTCCAACAATGAGCTTCTCCATTCGTCTACCGGGCCACTCCAAAGGCCGCTCCAAAGGTTCTCTATGCTTCACTATCAGCCAACCTTCTACAGTGATCAACTATTCTCCAAATCCCTTCCAGACTTCTTTCGGTCATGGACGACCCTACTCCGAACTTCTTCCAGACTTCGTCAATATCCGAGTTTCGCCAATGGCAAGATTTCTACAATAACCAGACTCCATCCAAGTTTCTACGGTGGTCGATCGCCTTCAGGATTCCAACCGAGCTCCTGCAAGAGCCGAACTTCTACTACGAGTGGTCTACTCTGAACTCCTACAGTGGGCGGTCTACCTTGGATATCTACTGTAAATAAATTCCATTCGAGTCTCTACTGTAAATACATTTCTTTCAAACTTCTATTATAGGTAGGCTTCAACTGAGCTTCTTCATAGTCGGATCCCAGATGAGCTTCTACAATGGGGCAGGACCCACCGACCAGGTCGCTACTCCAAGCTCCCACGACAACCGATCTTCGACTGAGCTTTTACAATAAGTGGTCTCCTTTCAGCCTTCTACAAGAACCAGACTCCATCAGAACTTCTATAGTGGATGGATATCGGATGAGCTTCTATGATGGACAGACTCCGATAGTTGGATTTCTACAACGATCGATCGCCTTCGATATCTGTCGAACCTCCCCAATGCCCTCCGAAGTCCACCGTCGGCCAACCCTCTGCTAGATTTTTCATAAAATCGAACTTCTCTGATGGATAATCTTCAAACGAGCTTCCACATCAGGTGAATCCTAGACGGACTTCTCTAACAATCAGACTCCTACCAGACTTCACCAACAAAAAGTCTCCATCCGAGCTTCTACAGCAGATGACTCCCGCCTGTGGCATCAGTGCCTGAGGCATCCGACAACAGTAGATGCGTCAGCAGCCTCGAAAATATCCGAGCTTCTCCTAGATAGATGGGGTAGAGAGCCATTCTACTCCATCAGATATCCCAATCGAGCTCCAGCTGACAGATCCAAACTCTCTGGCAAGTTACGATAATGGCCACTACCCTACTCCACTCTCTGCAACGGATTCCACATGGCTCCACCACTCTCTGGCAAGTCACGATAACGGACACCACTCCACTCGCCGTAACAAACTCCACGTGGCCATGAACGACCCCTGATGCCACTACTCTCCGTAACAAACTCCGCACGGCTCTGAACGGCCCACTACCAGGCGGTTATAGACATCGCTGTCAATCAGTTATGCTCTCCATATATAAAATGGGACCTCTAGATACGTTCTTCTCTAAGCTCAAAACTCTATCTCAAAACTCTGCTAAAATTTTTACTCGAGCACTCCATTTCTGTTGAAGCAGAGTACTGACTTGAGCGTCGGAGGATCTTGTCGGAGCACCCCCAACTCTGGTTTAGACTTTCCTTGTAGGTCCCAGTGGCGACCGCGGTCATCTCAACTCCAGCAACTCTGGCTTCGATAAAATTCTGTACCAATAATACATACTGATGCTCCTTCCCTTATTCGAGCGTTGAAGATAGCACAACTAGTCTTGTGCCTCTCAACGTCATCGGATGTGCCAAAAGACTCATTCAATATTTGTAACATATCCTGTGGCTGAGTATTCTTGAAATGATGATTGAACTCATCATTCATTGCCGCCAGCATAATACAACGAACCATAGTTCAGTTGTTGAGCCACTTCTGATAAGTATCTCTGACTATGCTATGCGCATTCTGAGCTGGCTCCTCAGGTGCTGGATCTGTCAATACATATAAGATCCGTTTGTACTCTAGAACTATTTTAAGCTTTCGATACCAGCTATCAAAATTTGATCCCATCAATTTATCACTATCTAATAGTGATCGGAGCGACAAGATGGTGGTTATAATTGCAAAACTAAAACCTAATTAGTATATGAATTGATTAATCCTAAAGACATAATTTTTAGTCTAAAGGTTCTCCAACTATTTTATTCGAATTGATAGCCTCTACCTTCAATTTGAAAAATTATACTAATTTCTTAGTAGGTACTAGAATCCACATGGACTGTGCATGGGCCCGAGTGTCGGCCAACCCTTAAAAATCCATGGGTAGGTTCTTAACCAATTATTTCACCAAATAATTTTTAGTATTCAATTTTGCCCCAGACACCTCTTCAGCAAGCGTGTGGCACCTCCACTGAAAGTTCTGGTTAAGTCCAACTATTAACATGCCATAATTTAGTGCATCTAACAAATGAGTGACTAGACCTAAGTATAGCTTGGCCAACTTGACCATCGTTAGAAAGACACAACTAAATCAACATATTATGAATGATAATTCTAACAGTCAGATGAGCATCAAGCATGTGGTGCCTCCAATGATCATCTAAACTGTTGGACTCATTATCATCAAACTTAATGGGAGGCTATGATCTAATTATCACCATAACTATTTTATTTTAGGAACCTAACAATTTTAGAGGATTTAATTAGTTGAATTGAGAGATGAGATGAGACTTGACCAGTTAATCTTAATCCTCTCACTGACTTCATCAAGTCAGATTAAAGAAGATCAAGCATAAGCTAGTCTAGCCAACCAATCATGAATCCTCCCACTGACTTCACCAAGTCATAAAGAGGACTCCAGACAAGTTGAACTAGGGACACCTAAATCAGTCATACTAATTTCTTAGTTAACATGGCTCAACCCTAATTATTAAGTGATCTAATCAAAATTTGATTCACCATGTTGGCCAGGTAAGTGAGATTGATGGAAGGGATATACCATTAACTCGACATAGACTCAATCTATGTGAATAGCTCCTAATTAATGACCACCGATCAAAGCTACCATACTTACCTTAGACTTATAGACTTACCATACTCAATCTATGTGAAAAGCTTTCAATTTGATCAACTTATAGACTTGGGTTTGACCACAGAGTCACGATCAATGTTCATATTGGTCTAATCAAAGACATGGACTTGATCAACTATAACTATTGAAATTGATCAAGAGAAGAAATTGATCAAATTAGAATTAACTTTTACTTAGATTTGATCAATTACTAACATGGTCTATTATCAATAATTTCTAACCCTAGGTCTAACACCCTAATTATTAAGTGATCTAATCAAAATTTGATTCACCATGTTGGCCAGGTAAGTGAGATCGATGGAAGGGATATACCATTAACTCGACATAGACTCAATCTATGTGAATAGCTTCTAATTAATGACCACCGATCAAAGCTACCATACTTACCTTAGACTTATAGACTTACCATACTCAATCTATGTGAAAAGCTTTCAATTTGATCAACTTATAGACTTGGATTTGACCACAGAGTCACGATCAATATTCATATTGGTCTAATCAAAGACATGGACTTGATCAACTATAACTATTGAAATTGATCAAGAGAAGAAATTGATCAAATTAGAATTAACTTTTACTTAGATTTGATCAATTACTAACATGGTCTATTATCAATAATTTCTAACCCTAGGTCTAACCCAATTAAATGGACTTGACTCGAGCTAACTGATGTATCTTATATTTATTGCAAGTACACGGTGTGCAATATAGCACGTCCGATGAGTACGAATCAATCTCACGAGGAATTGAATTTTAAACTATATTTGAATACTTGCTCAGGCGAGCTTTAAAGGAAAAGAAGGAGAGATTATTTGTTGAATTACAAACTACTAAAGCAATAAACTAAACAAATATAAAAGATAAATTATCTAAAAGATCTGGGGCTTTTGAATCCACTAGACCATTGAATTAGAGAGCCTTCATATGGTTTCTTTTATAATATCCCCTAATTAAGGTGTAAAACATGAACAAGCATGGACCATGAAGAAATTTAAATCAACTATGATCCATCAAGTATTTTATTTTCACACTAATTAAGAGACTCTTCCTTTCTTCACTTCTTTTATATTGTCCAAGTATAGGCTATGAAGGGATTCTAACCCAACTACAACCCATCAAGATTTTCATAAGAAAAGAGAAAAAATAATTTAGAAAATTATGAGCCTTCTACCAATCATCCACTCTTGCACTGAACCAAGTATGGACTATAAAGAGATTCTGATCCAATGATAACCCATCAAGTCTCTTGGCAAGAGAGATGAAGGGAGAAGGACTCTAAAATTATAAACTCAAAAAGAAAAATTCAAAGGAGAAGGCTTCTATTCATGGTCTAGTTTCCTTGCAAACTCCAAAGGGATTGCTTAGCCAGACATAGTTGATTTGAAGCACAAAAAAAAATTAAAATAAAATCTAATTCTACTTGTTAGAATTTAACTTGCAAAAATTAAAAATTATAGATTTAAAAAATATAGAAATTTAAACTATCCTATTATAGAAATTAAAATTACAGAAAAAAATAATCAATTTATTACTGAATAAAAATTCTGATTACCAAAATTTTTAACTCCTAAGCCATTAACAAGGCTTGGAGTTAGAACAAAAAATAAAATTTCTTACAGAACTTAGCTCCTCTCCCTCTTCTGGCTTGGGACTAACCTTCCTCTGGCTGACTCTCCTTCTCGTGTGTTGGAAGGGTGGAAGAAAATAGGAACAAAGTGCCTAAAAAGTTTAAAAAGTGAGTATGCCTGCCTGTCACATAGACCCTCTATAAGAATTATGGAGTAGAGAGAGATATCTCCAAAGTAAAGATATTGGCCTTTATTTATAGGTGTTAGGATGGAGGGAATTTTCTATTTTGCCAATATGGGATTAAAGAAAAATAGAAGGATGTCTCTCGTTCAAAACATTGGAATCCCGATTGATTTTGGTTTCAAATCCTTCTTAACTCGATAAGATCCATTTCTTGTTTTTACGATCGTGCATCAAGCGACATCAGCATCTACATGCCGTGCAGCATCCATGCACCTGTTCACTTCACTGTGGAGTCCTGCATAGCACGTCCAGCCACATCTACATGCATCAAGGACTAAAATCATTCGTTTAAAGACCCAAGCAACCATTCCATCAGTGAAGCCCACCAAAAACTCTCCCTGAGCCATTAAGATATTGCTTTTCACATGGCTCCCCATCTTTTTATGGACCACGTGGTCCATGGTGGACCACTAGCTTGTAAATTGGATCAGGTTTGCTTTTGGCTTAGAATTTAAATTCATTTTAACTCTATTTTTTGTCCCATTTAATCTTTTTAAGCCTACAAATTAGACTCTTCATATTGGTGCATTTCTTTCCTGCAAAATATATGAAGAAGCATCAATTTTAAAAGAATAAAAATAATTTGATCTATAAATTAATATTTCTATAGACAAATTTATGCACTTATCACACCCCCAACTTATCTATTGCTAGTCCCTTAGCAATACAATATATATATATAATTAATTAATTTTTTATTAATATTTTATTAAGATTTCTTTTTACAAAAGTAAACCTAGAATTGAAAGTTAAAGAGTTTAGCAAGTATCACTAACTAAATATTGAGTTTTAGAAGTAAATTCATGGTTAGCATAATTAGATACTTTTTTAGAATATATCAAAAGATCTACAGTACTTGTGTTTGTGATAACCAACTCAGCATTTTAGTGCTGGCTGTAAAAGACAAATGTATCTTCCCTTATCACCTTATTTTGGTTAATTTTCTATACACCCCCAAATAAAGTTTATGAACTAAGGTATCTTTCACACTGCCTTCTTTTTCTCTTCTCTTTTTTTTTAGTGCTAAGTATCTTGATCTTTCTTTCATCGTTTGATGCGAACTTCCATACCTGACTTAGGTGCAGAAATTTGGTTACTATGCTTAGGATAATTCACATATACTCTATGTTTTGTACTTTTATTTTAGGCAGGTAGCTTTTTTCTCAAATTAAAATTTTTAATTGGAGTGTATATCAATCATCAATTTTAAGTGATAATTGAGTCCTCAGTTGGCCTCTCAATCAGCACCTATTTTTCTTTGTCAGTGTGCATATGTAATTAGAAGTATTAATAGCCTTTAGGTGATCTAAGTAAGTTGCTAAAAATCTGTCCACTAATCTACTTCTTAACTCGCTACAGTCATTAGCAAATACTTTCTAACTCTTATTATTCTTTTTCTAATCCTTTTTGCTTAAGATTCTGTTTATTCATTTTTTTTTTACTTATTTTTTTTTAAAAAAAATTTTTTAGCCCCCAACTTAAATATTATTATTTCTAATGAAAGAGGAAAGACATGAAGGGAAGGGAATAGTTTTCCTCCAAAATGTCTACGTTGCATCTTAAAATTTTTTCTAATGCTCTACTTGTTTATGAATCAAATTTTTACCTGAATCACAGTGGAACCAGGGATCAAATCCTAAATTATCTGATATAAATCTTTATGGAGGCCTAGATATGCAGACCCTCTACTTCACATACACGTCAGACGCCGCAGGAAAGCAGGATGAACTCCAATCCAATTGGCTTAGCAACTCAATCAATCAAGGGATGAGATATGATGATGTGACATCTCATACTAGCAGGTAAGATGCCCAAGAAGGATCCACATCCAAGGAGAGGAGGCAGCAACAAAGGGAGAGATGTAGAAGATGAAGGACCTCTCTCTTCACATGCCTATCTCTCTCTTTCTTTTTCTCTTCTCTCAATTTGATTTGTTTGCTATTCTATTCTCTTCTCTCATCTATAGGTAGAGACCCTCTTTATTTATTGATGATTCTCATGATCTAATAAGAAGAGGACTTTTTATTCAAATCTGATTTGAATTGATCCAATACTCATGAAAGAAGGACACCTACATGAGATATAATTGCTATCACTTATGATATCCACTTTACACCCACTCCCACACCCACTTGGGATGTCCCAAATAAGTACCAAATCAATTTTTGATCATGCTTCATGAGTGAATATTCCCAGTGCAAGTAGAAATACTCATATCTCATCCAAAATAGGTCCGATTCGAATCTGATTCGAAGTCGGTTCGAAATAATTTTGAAAGACTGTCAATCCTAAACTCTTTAGGATTTTTCTATCAAGTCTAACTTAGATTTTAGACCTATTTAAGTCTAATTAATTCAAATCTAATCTAAAATTAATTAGTACTTAAATTCAATCTTTCATATGTTCCATGGATCATAGATAGAAATTTTTTATTTTCGGGATTGAACTGGAACCTCATGTGTAGTGTTAGCTAGACATAGTCAACTCTTCAATCCCATTTGACCCATAACTCAATTTTCAATCAAGTTAGCTTATATGTTCAATCAAATCAAGTACTTCCAGATTGAACATATAAACATAGATCAATTCCTTTCTACTTTGTCTGACTTATGTGCATGACTCCATAGGTTCAAACACTAAGCTGGTTGCACAGGAATTAATTTTTGCACTAATCGAGATACCATCTAGCAATAGTTTTCGACGTTCAGATAGGTCGAATTATTGCAAAAAAATATTTCAGAACCCATACTCATGGTTATCGCATAATTCATCCATTTGACCCTGGATGCTCTAGGATGGTCTAAAGTTAACTGTCAACCGAGATTACTTCATCCATATTATATTTCAATCTTTCAAATCCATCTCATAGATTATCCTGGCCAAGACTTTACTAAATTAAAATATAGTGATACATCAACTCTAATAATCCAGAGGGATCAATCTCATCTTGATCAACACACAAACTTTGTAAGTACTTGACGTACCCAGTAGCCTTCCGTCACTGCATTAAAAATTAGGTAGTTCGGCCCTAAAGTATAGTGAGTTACTTGCAAGTCACTATGGTGATCTCAGGTTTGAAGGATATTTATACCCATGTATTTTGCGAGTAGCTCTTGACAGCAGAATGCTCAATAGGTGAGTCACTTATTCAGTGATGATGTACCCTTACATCTCACCTGTATGCCATACTAGTGTCACCACACTTCTTGGTTAAGAGGACAACCAATCCATATGGCATGCAATGACATTCACTCAATAAATGTCATCATCCCATAATGATGTATTATTTCTTCACGAACTTATTTAAGAACTATACGATAAATCCTCTTTTTATCGTACACTAACATAGTTCTAGAGACTTCATCACAGTACAAGAGTTCAAGGAAGATGTCACTTTGTGATGAAAAATACTAAAATAACTATTATTCAATAATCAATAATTCATATACAAAGATGAAATCAATCATCACATGATTGATTTTAGGATACAATTTTCAACAACTCCCACTTAGACTAAAGCCAATCGGAGTAGTATCTTATACCCATCTTCCATTTGAAGTTATCGAATTTTTTGATCCTGAGAGCTTTAGTGAAGGGGTCGGCTAGATTCTTCTTTTCATCGATCTTCTGAAGCTCGACATCACCTCAGTTCACGATCTCTCGCACTAGGTGATAGCAGCACAAAATATGTTTAGTGCGATGGTGTGACATAGGTTCTTTCGCCTGAGCTATGGCATTAGAGCTGTCACAATATAGTAGGATAGGACCATCAATGGAAGGTATAACTCTCAGCTCGATAATAAACTTTCACAACCACACCGCCTCCTTTGCAGCATCCGATGCAATAATATATTCCGCTTTCTATTCAGAATCGACCACAGTATGTTGCTTGAAATTTTTTCAGCAAACAGCTCCTCCATTCAAGGTAAATACGTAGCCCGATACGCTTCTGCTGTCATCACAATCTGATTGAAAATTGAAATCAGTATATCCCACAAATTTTAAATCAGAGTCTCCATAGATAATCCATTGGTCTCTAGTATTTCTTAAATACTTAAGAATTCCTTTTGTAATCTTCCAATGCTTCTCATCCGGATCTAACTGGTACCTACTCACTACCTCTAGTGAATAGGCCACATCCAGCCTCGTACATGTCATAGCGTACATGATAGATCCCACTATCGAAGCATATGGTATTCTACTCATGTGCTCTCTCTCCTTAGGAGTTGTCAGACAATCCTTCTTGGAAAGAGTAATTCTATGGCCTATCGAAAGATAGCCTTTCTTGGAGTTATCTATGTTGAACTACTTCAACAAAGTGTCAATGTACGTGGATTGGGACAATCCAAGCAACCTTCTAGACCTATCCCTATGGATCTTCATCCTTAGAATGTAGGATGCTTCTTCCAAGTCCTTCATGAAGAACTATGATGACAACCATAGCTTCACACTCTGCAAAGTCAAGATGTCATTTCTTAGTAATAGTATGTCATCCACATAAAGCACAAAAAAAATGACCACAGAATCACAAGCTCATTTGTAGACGCAAGGCTCTTCTCCATTCCTAATAAAGTCATATATTTTGATTACTTTATCAAAATGTATGTTCCAACTCCTCGATTCCTGCTTAAGTCCATAAATTGACCTTTTTAGCTTGCACACTTTTGACTCGTCTGTGGATGTGAACCCTATTAGATGTGTGCCCTAGATACCAGATCGGCTGACACATTTCTGTATAGATCTAACGATAAATTTATAATTTTGACTATAAATGAATAAAAGAGTTATTCTTCTATCACATTGTGTACATTTGTTTGTGATACATCTTTTGAGTTAGTGAGAATGTAAATTCATATTTTCAAGAGTTGAAAATTTAAGGCATGAATTTACATAACTAACTCATAAACAGCTCCTGACTATAGGATCATCACGAGGATGGTGATCGATCTGGAAGGTTGGTGTACGATCGCTTTCTTAGGATAGATGTATCTTGAGTCTACGGTGTGGAGATACTGGAGCAAGAGTATAGGTATTCGTTGAGAACGAGAGTACTGAGCGTGACCATATCAAGCAGTCATAAGAAAGTCTACCTTCTCATCGATGACTAGCTCGATGCTACAGTTGTGTGTCTAGTACTTTGACCTGAGGTGCATCGACAGTTCACCTTGAGTGTGTTATAGTTTGACTACAGCATAACTCAGTCTCCTAGCCATTCGGAACCCTGAGGTGTATGTTGGCTGTAGCATATTTATTGTAGGAACTAGGTCGCATCAAGATGGGATCTATCAACCTTGATAGATGAGAGAAGTAGTCCTATGATAATTGAAAGATTGAGTCCTTAAGCCCATGGCCATGACAGAGTGAAATAATGAAAAAGAGTTTTTCATTAAGATTTCACATCAGACTCGGATCGATCGATTAACTCATATGACTGATGTTGGGTTTGACGAGTTCACCTTAACCCTAATTCAGTCGGGACTCATGATAGAGGAACTCAATCATACAGGTAACTGCATCGAGTGGTTCATCTTTAGTTCTAATGGCTTGCCACCACATACTGCTAGGTGTCACTGATGGATTTTGAGAGCAATTAGAATGATATTGATGATCGATCATTCTAATTATCTGAATCAGAAGAGTTCTGGTCCATCGAAAGGAGTTTCGATGATGTCGATGATGAGATCATGACATGTCTCATTACCATACAGAATTGAACCTAACTGGGTCACACAAATAAGGGTTAGGGTTTGGATGTCATCAATTGGGCTAACCCAATTGATTTGGATTAGATCCAATTAGGTTCAAAGAAATCGTGCTAGCACACGATTGAGCCTAACTTTCTCCTCGTGTAATCTTTTCTGTCTCTATTGAGCTAAATGTGATTTGACTCATCCAGAGAATCTTAGGAAGGTTTCTTTCAGTCTAAATGAAGCTTGTCTAACTTAGAAAAGGCTTATCTTAATTCATGAGATAAATTTAAGACAATACCTGCTAATTCCTAGCACCTGCCAATTTTATTTTAAGACATCTGTCAAAAGTTGACATATGGGTCTTAAACTGAAGAGGGCTCATTGGAGGATTTTTGTGGAGTGTCCACATGCCAAAACCAAATTAAATTGGGTGCCATAATCAGATTATGGCATGAGCCCAATTGGATTAAAGTGGGCACCCCAAATGGATAAGAACCAAAGAGTCCTGATAAACATGGACTCTTTGGTGCCACCTTGATTGAGCTTATCCAATGTTGGTGCCAACTTAGGAGAGAGGGTGGGGTTCTTATCTGATGTGATCAGATGATATCACTCCACCAATTAAATTTTTTTCAGAATTTATTAGAATTTTTTGATTGGTTGAATGATGTGGCACTGCGCAGCATACAGGGTCTATATAAACTACGCCTAGGGTTTCATGAAAGAAATTATTTTATGCACAAAACCCAATAGCTGCTGCCCCATCTCCTCTTCTCCATATCCTCTCTACTCTCTTTCCTCCCCTCTTCATGTCCAAAGAGTTGGACATCCATCTGGCAAAGATCCAAGGCATGGTGATGCCTGGAACAGAAGGCTGCAGGACATCTTCAACAGGCTGCTACTCCAACTTCAGAAGGAGTTCTGAAGCACTTTCAAATTAGATAAAGATCTGATTTTTGGAGCATAAATTTGTGAGGAGAAGACATTCTAGATTCTTTCCAAGTAGATATCAATAGAGGCCAGGCGCTTGCATGGCTACAACAGAACCTCGGGCTGTGCAGAGACATCTACAGGGTAATCAGATTATCCTTGAGGTACTTCTTCTTTCATCATAGATTTAGATTTAATTTTAGATTTTAAATATTAGATAATAAAATTAGATCTAGAGAATTAGACCTAAGATATATAGGATAATTTTTTTAAAAATTATTTCACCTTAGATTTGATGAAATCTGGAAGATCCTACGAGGAAAAGTGGTTTTCCTCCTTCAAGTGGTATCAGAGTCAGGTTGTTGGCTCTATTTCAGATCTATTTTAGATCTAATTCTAATTTTAATTTATTTAATATTAAATAATTTTAGATATCATATCAGATATGATAAGATCTAAAATCAAAATATTTAAAATTCAATCTAAGAAGATCTAACATGCATAAGATGCATGACTAGACTAGGATTAGTTGAATCCATGAATGGTCTTAAGTTTTATATTTTAATGAGATTAAAATATGAATTAAATATAATTTCTTCTTTATTTTTCTAATGTTATAAGTATTATAATTAGATCAAAAAATAGAAAATAAAATTTTAATTTTTTCATAAAATTGATCTGCAGCATGCCTAGACTAGTTGTAGAATTGTTCTAGTAACTTATCTAGAATAGATTTAATTTTGAATTGTTCAATTTAAATCTTATTTTTTAGATATTACATGTGATGTATCAAATCTGAAAGCATGTTAATTAGATTGATTTTTGATACATGAGATGTATGCAAAGCATGTATTAGTTAGATCTTAAATTATATATGTGATATGTTAATTTAGATCTAACTAGTTTTGTAGTTAAATTTATATTTTTGATTAAGGTGTTTCTCATGGCCGTCCAATCATAAGAACAAAGAAGAGTTTTAAGACTCTCTCTTCCCATTCAATGGGGTGTTCATATGACGTGTAGGGGTGCCGCGCGTTCGTCCTTAATCAGAAATCAAAACTTACTTTTCTGTAAAATCCTTGATCCTGAAATCCTAGGATTTATTTTACATACTTTGTTTATGAACCTAAACTTAATTAATGAATTAAGCTTATGAAATTAAGTTAGATCTAAAATTAAAAATTTCAGATCTAAGATATTTTCATAAAATTGGGTTCGGGCTTGGGTAGCTCAATTAGGTCTAGCGGTTGATCAAACCGAATCAAGAGTTGGTTAGGTGGGATCATGAAAGCTAATAATTGACTAATCTAATAAGATTAAGTCTGGGTCAAGGTTGAATCACATTTAGATGTGACTCGATCAAGTTAAGACCTAATTTGGCTCAGTGGTTAGAGCCTGGATTGTAGGCTAACCCAATTAGTTCTGGTTCGATAATTTGGTGTCTAAGGTAAGTTGGGTAGATGCGACCGACTGATTTTTAATTAAGAGCTACTTGACTTGAATGCATTCTTGTCGAGTTAATAGCATATCCTTCCCATCGGTCTCACTTATTTATTTTTTTAGACTTTCCAGGTATGTACCTCTAAACTTTTCAAGGTTCCTTAGTTATTAATATTTTGATCAATTCAGATAAGATGTCAAGAAGGTCATTCATATGGTAGTTTACCATAAACTATCCATATAAACTAAAAAGGGATCACAGGATAAAATTTATAAGCAATTCTTTGTGCATGGTCCTGTCGAGCCTTTTAAGCTCCTTAATGTCCTTGTTCATTATCAAATAGTGATCATAGACTGACTATCCATCACATATCTCATGCACTGTGCGACTCTGATCATCTCATAATACTTGTAGACAAATCAATATATCGTTGATAGTGTATATGTGCTCATGCATATATTGCACTTACTTTTATTATCAATATCCATCCACTTATCAAGTATAGCCCGTTGACTTTGAGTTGGACAGGCTATTAACATTAGAATAACCTGGTAAAGAACATTGCTTAACTTTTTAAAATTAAGAATGGTTCTTAAATTTTTGAGCCAGTCTATGTAATTAGTTTTGGTTAAATAGTTGATATCTAAGATTTGAGCTAGAGGGTTGGAAGCTGACACAATAAAAAGCAGAGAGCAAAGATTCTAGTTAGATGTTTGTACTTATTTTATAATTTACTCTAAAGATTTTTAGGTACAGAAAGACTTCCACTATTTATCAGATCTCTCACACTCTTCGGGTGGAGAAATAAAAATCTTAACATGAAAACTATATTTCTAGTGGGTGCTATGGTCCCATCAATGCCGTGCACCTCACCTAACAGTTATTGATAACACGTACACTAATACATTGACAGCTCTATACCTAGATACTTCTCTAAATATGTTATAGTGACTTGGTCTCTAAGTCATATGGGCTCACCTTACAATTATTATCCATACTCCTTAGTTAAGTCAGATCCACCATTCACTAGCAAGTGTAAAGCCATCATTGGGTCCCTCACCTAACAGTTATTAGGCCCAACTCCATCTTTACCTTGAAGCAACTCTTTGCTCATATAGTGATTGCGTGTTCTTGATGCAACTGAACCACTATGACTGACCGTAAACAATCAACATCGGTAGTACACCCACACATCTATAATGGGGGAAGACCATTGGACTTAATATTTATAGAGAGATTTTAGATTTTGATCTCATCTAATTAGTCATCACATGACTGATCTAATTGATAAGGGCTAAATCAAATTGTCAAGCAACCATATTTGAGATTCAATCTTCCAAATTGGTCAGATAAGTAGAGATTGGTGGAGATCCTGCCATTGTTTTTCTTAGACACCAATAAATTGACCTAATTAGTGAATCAAATCAATTAAATAACTACCTTTTGAAAGAAACTAGATCTAGGATTTCAGGGTTAGATCTTGAAACTTTTTCAAGATCAGGCAGTGGAAGATTAAAATAAATCAAAATTTATCTTATAAAATCAGAGAATTCTTAAATCTAAGATACTATTACATGATTATTACATGGAATTAAATCAAAAATTAAAATATAAAGAGCAAGAACTACATGTTGATCATATCAAAATGTTTCTATACTACATCTAATGTATGTAAAATATAATAGATCAGATCTATTACCTCGCATGTTAGATGTTCTAACTTTGCTGATTCGGACTTGAGGATAATGTTGTAAGATGTACACGCATCCGACCTCTAGGAGTCATCCACACGAGCCCACGAATTACGATCAGAAGTCTTGGTTCAGAAAATCAACACAGTATGCTAGTACTGTGCTGATCCTTCTTCGATGGTCGATCAGATGTTTCTTTCTTCTTGATTTGGACTCTTCCAAAGATGAGAAGTAGGAGAAAGAGTTTTAGATGTGAGACACTCTCAGAAAACTCACAGATGGAGGAAGGGAAGAGATGAACTCAGCAACCCTAGAAGATGACCCTCTTCTTCTTCTCTTTGCTCTAACCCAGACACATAGTTTTGTATCTATTATATCTCCACACCCCAATACTCTTTCTCCTTATTTTCACACATCCCAAAGGTCTCTCAATGCTCTATAATTCATAAAAATTTTAAGAAAAAATTTATCTTAAATAAAAAGATATAAAGAATCTTTATCTAGGTCAAATACCTAGTCAAGAAAAATCCAAACAGGGCAAGACAAGGGATGCCCAACTCTTGGGTGCCCCCTCCTTCTTTCTCTACCATCGATCACTAGTAAAGGGCACAAAATATATGCCATAAAACTCACAAAAATCTCAAAAAAAATCTGAGTAAAATCAGTGCCATAAGGAAAGAGTTTTGATTTTCTAAAATTCTATCTCATAGAATTTGAAATCTAAATTAATTTCTACTTTGACTTGGTCCACAACCACATTCCATATAAGAGAGAAAGAGTGGAAAGCTTTGGATATGCATGAAGGCCTAGGAGAGAAAGTTTTATCGAACAAAATAAGAGAGAGTGGGCGTGGGGGGCTAAGGTGGCGCAAGGTGGAATCCTAGTCTTATTAAGGTTCAATCTATGACTTGTTCAAATTTGGTTTCTCAAACCAAATTAAACCAAAACCAAATCAACCCAATTAAAATAGATCTTAACCTAATTAAAAATTAAATTAAATTAAATTAAATTAAATTAAAATTTGATTTAATTTTTTAATCGAATTAAAAATTAGGTTAAGCCAAGTCCTAATTGAAGTAGGACTAGTTTTTCCTTGTACTTGACTTATCCAATAAATCAATTGGACTTGATCCAATCAAGTCCAAACTGAATCTAATTAAATTATATTCAATTAGATCTAATCTCAGTCCATTGGCTTAATCAAATTAAGCCAATTAGCAATCAAATTGCTAATCGATCCTCCGGCAATACTTGCACTAGGTTAAATGTCAATCATATTGATCTTTTAACCCTAGAACGATTCTTAATCGTTGATCAACCATCCGATCGGATCCTGAACTCTAATATGTGTGACCTCATAGATCTAAATCTAAGTCGATAGTATAGAAATAAATTTTTATACCAATCAAAGTGACCATCTAGCAATGGTACCCGACAGTCGGATAGGTCGAATGTATAGAACAACATCCTTAGAACCCATGCGGATATAGTTTCCATATAATTTATCCCCTTGACCAAAATGCTCATAGGATACCTCAGAGTTCAACTGTCAACTCTGATCAGGTTGTCCACATTATATTTCAAAATATCAAATCCATCTGATGGATTATCCTGACCAAAATTTTGCTAAATTGAAATACAGTGACTCATTCTTCTCCAACTCTTAGAGTGGTCAATCCCATCTTGATCACACTCTGACTTCGCAAGTACTTGACTGTACCCAGAAGCCTTCCATCACTGAATTAGAAATTCAATTAGTTCAGTACCAAAGCACAGTGAGTTGCTTGCAAGTCACTGAGGTGATCTCAGGTCTAAGAGACACTTATACTTATATCCCATCAAAGATATTCTTGACAGTAAAATACTTTGGAGTTGATCACGTTCAATAATGATATACCCTTACATCTCACCTGTATGCCATACTAGTGTCTTCATACTCCTTGATTAAGAGGACAACCAACCCATATGGCCTACAGCGACCTATGCTCGATAAAAGCTGTCGTCCTTATTAACAGCCTATCATTTGGTCGTGAACAGTTTTAAGGTCTAATCGATAAATCCTCTCTTTATCGAACCTAAATAGTCCTAAGAATTTCATCACAACAACGGAGTTCATTAGAATATAAAAAATTATGATGAAAATATCAAAAATATATTTTATTTATTAACAAATCAATCACAATACAAGGTTGCTCAACCGTCAACAGGTTGACGATTGACTTTTGGGATATATTTCCTAACAACTCCCACTTATCCTAAAGCCACTTGGCATAGTATCTAATATCCATCTTCGATTTATGATTGTCGAACTCTTTTATCGCCAGGGCTTTAGTGAAGGGGTTGGCCAGGTTCTCCTTTTCATCGATCTTCTGAAGGTCGACGTTACCTCGATCCATGATCTCTCGGACTAGATGGAAGTGGTGCAAAATGTGCTTCGTCTGCTGGTGTGCTTTGGATTCCTTTGCCTGAGCAATGGCACCAGTGCTGTCGCAGTAGAGCAGGACTGGACCATCGAGGGAGGATGCTACTCCGAGCTCGATGATGAATTTTCTCAGCTACACAGCTTCTTTCATGGCATTCGATGCTGTGATGTACTCTACCTCACAAATAGAGTCTGCCATAGTATGCTTCTTAGAACTCTTCCAATAGATGGCTCCATCATTCAGAGTAAAGATATAACCCAATATGCTTCTGCTGTCATCATGATCAGATTGAAAGCTGGAGTCTGTGAATCCCACAAGTTTTTGATCTGACTCGCCATATACCAACCATTGGTCCTTAGTATTTCTCAAATACTTAAGGATGGCTTTAACCACTATCCAGTGGTTTTTTTCAGGATCAGATTGGTATCTACTCACTACTTCTAGTGAGTATGCCACATCTAGCCTTATACATATCATGGCATTCATGATAGATCCCACGGCCAAAGCATATGGGACTCTATTCATACGCTCTCTCTCTTCAGGAGTTGTCGAACAATCCTTCTTAGAGAGAGAAATTTTATGGCCTATCGGTAGATAGCCCTTCTTGAGATACTTCATGCTGAACCTCTTCAGCATAGTGTCTATATACGTGGACTGGGATAACCCAAGCACCTTTTAGATCTATCCCTATGGATCTTCATCCCTAAGATGTAGGATGCTTCACCCAAGTCCTTCATGGAGAACTACGATGACAACCAAATTTTTATTCCCTGTAGTGCAGGGATGTCATTTCCAACTAAGAGAATGTCATCTACGTACAATACAAGAAATACCACAACTGGACCATTTGCCCATTTATAGATGCAGGGCTCTTCTTCATTTTCAACGAAGCCATATGTTTCGATCACCTTATCAAAATGCATGTTCCAACTTCGAGAAGCTTGCTTCAATCCATAAATAGATCTCTGAAGCTTGCACACCTTGGACTCATCTGTGGATGTAAATCCCTCAGGTTGTATCATATACACCTCTTCAGTCAGCTCTCCATTCAGAAAAGCTGTCTTTACATCTATTTGCCAGATCTCATAATCTAGATGGGCAGCTATTGCAAGCATTATCCAAATGGATTTGAGCATTGCAACAGGGGAGAACGTCTCGTTATAGTCAATACCATAATGTTGATGATACCCGTTGGCAACCAAACGGGTTTTATAGGTCTCCACCTTTTCATCTACGCCCCTCTTTCTTTTGAAGACCCATTTACACCCAATGAATTTAACCCCTTCAGGTGGGTCAACCAATGTCCATACATCGTTGACCTTCATGGACTCCATTTCGAATTTCATGACTTCAAGCCATTTCTCAAAATCAGGTCTCTGTATTGCATCCATATAGGTGATCGTATCCTCATCATTCTCATTGAGTTTGATGGGATCACCATCCCAAACCAAGAAATCATAGTATCTATCTGGCTGATGCGGTACTCTACTGGATCGCCTTAATGGTGTAGGTACATTGGGCTCCAGATCTGATTTAATCAAATTTGACTCAGGTTCAGCTATTGGTGTCGGTCCTTCTACCTGTTGAACTTCATCAAGTTCAACCTTAGAGGCAACGGTTTCTTCACCAAGGAACTTTTTTTCTAAAAATATTGCCTTAAGGCTGACGAACACCTTTTGTTCATCAACATGGTAGAAAAAATATCCTTTGGTCTCTTTGGGGTACCCTATGAATGTGCATTTGTCAAACCTAGATCCAAGTTTATCTGTAACTAACCGTTTGACATAGGTCGGGCACCCCCAGACCCTAAGGTGTGAAAGTGCTGGCTTATGCCCTATCCATATCTCATATGGAGTCTTAATTACAGACTTACTTGAAACCCTATTTAACAGATAATAGGCCGATTTGAGTGCATATCCCCAGAAGGATATCGACAAGCTGGCAAAACCCATCATGGATCAGACCATGTCTAACAAATCCAATTTCTCCATTCAGACACACCATTATGCTGTGGTGTTTCTGGAGGAGTTCATTGGGAGAGAATCCCATTCTCTCCTAGATATGTGAGAAACTCACCAAAAAGGTATTCCCCTCTTCGATCAGATCGAAGAGTTTTAATACTCTTCCCAGTTTGTTTTCTACTTCACTTCGAAATCGTTTAAACATTTCAAATGAATCCGACTTATATTTCATCAGATAGATATATCTATATCTGGATAGATCATCCGTGAAAGTGATGAAGTAAAAATATCCACCTCTAGCACTTATGCTCATGGGCCTACATACATCAGTATGTACTAGGCCCAAGAGCTTAGTTGTTCTCTCATCTTTTTCAGTAAAAGGTGACTTGGTCATTTTACCAAGAAGATATGACTCACAGATTGAAAGTGAATCACAATCACTAACTTTGAGGATTTCCTCTTCAGTGAACCTGTTTATCATGTTCTTGTTTATATGACCTAGCCAACAGTGCCATAAGTAGATATCTGATACACTATCTAATCTAGGGTGCTTGCCAGTAGAATAGACTACGTTAACAGGTTGTGATAACATATACACACCATTGTTCAAATGTCCACAAAAAATAGTAACACTATTCATAATTATATTACAAACTTGTTTCTTTATTGAAATTTCATAATCATTTTTGGCCAGAAGGCCTACAGAAATAATATTTAAAAAGAAACTAGGACAGAAATGATAATCATTAAGAACAACAGTATGGGACTCAAATACAAGTTTCAAGATTCTAAATGCTAGAACTGAAACTGGTCTTCCATCTCCAACGTTCAGGAACCTCTCATCTTGCTCGAATCTCCTACTGACCTGCAACCCCTGCAACGAATTGAAAATATGGTAAGGGCTACCGGTATCCAATACCCAGTCAGTTATATCACAAATAGAGAAATTATAAGGAGTTATTATATAAATACCTTGCCCAACAATAGCTTGCTTTTTTCTCTGCCTGTTCGGATCCAGGGAGGCAATGTACTGAGGACAGTTTCTCTTCCAATGCCCCCACTTCTTGCAAAAGAAGCATTCAGCTTGACTCTTATCGGACTTGATCTTTCTAGTCTGGCCCTGCATTGATGTCCCAATCTGAACTTGCACTTTCTTCACTTTCTTCTTCTTGTTCTTCTTTCCTTTCTTAAAGGGTCGAGAACCAGAAGATGAACCTCCCACTAAGTTCACCGACTCCTTGTGGAGTTGGTGATCCTTCTCAAAGTTCTGAAGCAACCACAGTAACCCATGGTAGTTTAGCTCAGGCTTTGTCATTCTATAATGAGTAAGGAATGAGAGATAAGACTTGGGCAGTGAGTTTAGTATTGCATCTTTCCCAAGCTACTCACGCAAGAGAAAGCTGAGCTTGCTTAAACGCTCCATCAACTCGATCATGTACAATACATGATCAATGACAGAGGCACCATCCTGTATTTTGGCATTGAAGATGGCACAACTGGTCTTGTGCCTCTCCACATCATCGGGTGTGCCAAAGACATCCTCCAACACTTAAAGCATGTCCTTTGGCTGAGCCGTCTCAAAACTATGACTGAACTTGTTGCTCATGGTAGCCAGCATGATGCAGCGCACTGTGGTCCAATCATTGAGCCACTTTTGGTAAGTGTCTCTGATAGTTCCACGTGTATTGGCAGCTGACTCCTCAGGTGCAGGATCCGTTATCACATATAGGATTCGTTCATACTCCAGGACTATCTTCAACTTTTGGTACCAGCTACCGAAGTTGGATCCCACCAAATTTTTATTGTCCAATAATGATCGGAGCGATAGAGAAGTGGCCATATTTGCACAAAGAAAAATCATAACCAAATTAGTAATTGATTCATTAAACCTAAAGATTTAGACTTTAATCAAAAGATTTCTCTCACTATTTTATTCAAATTGGTAGCCTCTACCTCTAATTTGAGGAATTACCCTAATTCTTTAGTGGGTACTAGAATCCACTTAGACTGCACATAAGTCCAACTTTGGTTGGCCAAGCCATGTACATCTAAGGATAAGTTCATAACCAATTGTTTCTCTAAATAATTTTTAGTAATTTAAATTTTGCCCCAGTCCCTAATCAGTAGGCTTTGGCATCCACTGAAAAGGTCTGGTTAGGTCCAACCATTAACATGACCATACTTGGCCCATCTAGCCAATGAATGATTATGCCCAAGTTTGATTGGCTAACCTAACCACCATTTAGAAAGATGCAGTCAAGAAATCATATTATGAATGACAATTCTATTAGCCAATAAGCACCAGGCCTTTGGGCCTCCAATGATTATCCAACTGATGGACCCATTATCATCCACTTAATGGGAGGCTATAATCTAGTTATCATCATAACTATTTCATTTTAAGGATCTAATAATTTTAGAGAATTTAATTGATTTAGAGAAGGAGGTCAGATGAACCAACTTATCATGATCTTCTCACTGGCTTCACCAAGTCAGCTTAAGGGAGACCATTAAAAGGGCTGGTCTAGGAGCACCTAAATCAGTCATGCTGATTTACCTAGCTGACATGGGTCAGCTCGAATAGTCAAGTGATCTGATCAAAACATAATTTCACCAAGAGGCCAGGTAAGTTTGATCGATGGGATGGTCTGCCAAAGCTTGCCTTACACCATCAGAAATGGCCAGGTAAGTGGGCTGCCAATTAAAAACCACCAGTCTGATTTATCTTAGACACTAACTGGTTTAATTAGTTTCGATTAGATCAATCTAACAGTTCGTGCTAGACCACTTAGCCAAGAATCAAGTCCATTTGGTTCTCGTTAAAGATATGGACTTGACCAACTACAACTATTGTAATTGATCTAGAGAATCCTTGACCTAATCTAAAACAACAATTGATTAGATTTAGTCAATTCTCTAATTAAGTCCATCTTTAATCTAACCTTAGGTCTAACCCAATTAATGGACCTAATTTTCACTAACCCATTAACCCAATGTGTTATGATTTGTGTCTTAGGTTCTTCAATTCACAATCCTAGAACCTAATCAAACAACTTCTTAATTCTCAATTAAGTTTTGGACTGAGAGTTAGAGTTCGGCTTTTCGAAAATAATTTTCATATTTGTAAAATATATTTACAATATGGTTCTACCAACCAAGTTGCATGTTTGATCCATAATCAAAATGCAAGTGAAATAAGCATGAAACTACTTTAGATCTAATCTAAACAGGTTCATGTAATTGAAATAATTTCAACTTTAAATTATGCAAATTTCTCAGATAAATATATGATGGTTCTTTGCATGAAAAATTATTAACAAAAAAAGTTTATTTTATATTTAAATATATTTTAAATCTAATAAATCATAAATTTAATCTAGATCACATCTAAGAAATTTATGATTAAACATA
This sequence comes from Elaeis guineensis, assembly GCF_000442705.2. Lineage (NCBI taxonomy): Eukaryota > Viridiplantae > Streptophyta > Magnoliopsida > Arecales > Arecaceae > Elaeis > Elaeis guineensis. The sequence continues at coordinate 38,550,555 of NC_026004.2, read as the reverse complement.
GATCTACACGAACTAGGACAACCTTTGCACTGTAAGGAGTAAACCTTACAGCAGGACTGTTAGATGTGTGCCCTAGATGCCAGATCGGCTGACACATTCCTGTACAAATCTAAGGGCAAATTTATAATTTTGACTATAAATGAATAAAAGGGTTATTCTTCTATTACATTGTGTACATTGTGTCTGTGATACATCCTTTGAGTTAGTGGGAATGTAAATTCATATTTTCAAGAAGTTAAAAATTTAAGGCATGAATTTACATATCTAACTCATAAACTGCTCCTAACCATAGGATCATCACGAGGATGGTGATCGATCTGAAAGGTTGGTGTACGATCGCTTTCTTAGGGTAGATGAGTCTTGAGTCTATGGTGTGGAGACATCGGAGTGAGAGTACAGGTATTCATTGAGAATGAGAGTACTGAGCGTGACCACCTCGAGCAGTCATAAGGAAGTCTACCTTCTCGTCGACGACTAGCTCGATGCTGCAGTTGCGTGTCTAGTTCTTTGACCTGAGGTGCATCGACGGTTCACCTTGAGTGTGTTATAGTTTGACTACATCATAACTTGATCTCCTAGCTATTCAAAACCCAGAGGTGTATGTTGGCTGTAGCATATCCATTGTAGGAACCAGATCGCACCAAGATGGGATCTGTCAACCTCGGTAGATGAGAGTAGTCCTATGATGATCGAAAGATCGAGTCCTTAAGTCCATGGCCATGGAAGAGTGAAATAATGAGAAAAAGTTTTCCATTGGGTTTCACATCGGACTCGGATCGATCGATTGATTCATATGACTGATGTTAGGTTTGATGAGTTCACCTTAACCCTAATTCAATCGGGACTCATGATAGAGGAACTCAATCATACAGGTAGCTACACCAAGAGGTTCATCTTTAGTTCTGATGTGTTGCCACCATATACTGCTAGGTGTCACTGATGGATTTTGAGAGCAATTAGAATGATTTTGATGATTGATCATTCTAATTGTCTGAATCAGAAGAGTTTTGGTCCATAGAAAGGAGTTTCGATGATGTCGATGATAAGATCACGACATGTCTCATTACCATACAGAATTGAACCTAACTGGGTCACATAAATAAGGATTAGGGTCTCGATGTCATCAATTGGGCTACCCCAATTGATTTGGATAAGATCCAATTAGGTTCAAGGAAATCGTGCTAGCACTCGATTGAGCCTAACTTTCTCCTCGTGTAATCTTTTCTGTCTCTACTGAGTCAAATATGATTTGGCTCATCCAGAGAATCTTGGGAAGGTTTCTCTCAGTCTAATTGAAGCTTGTCCAGCTTAAAAAAGGCTTGTCTTAATTCATGAGATGAATTTAAGACAACACCTGCTAATTTCTAGCACCCGCCAATTTTATTTTAGGATACCTATCAAAAGTTGACATATGGGTCTTAAACTGAAGAGGATTCATTGGAGGATTTTTGTAGAGTGTCCACATGTCCAAACCACTTCAAATTGGGCACCATAATCAGATGATGGCGGGAGCTCAATTGGATTTAAGTGGGCACCCCAAATGGATAAGAAACAAAGAGTCCTGATAAACTTGGACTCTTTGGCGCCACCTTATTTGTGCTTATCCAATGTTGGCACCAACATAGGAGAGAGCATGAAGATTCTTATCTGATATTATCAGATGATATCACTCCACCAATCAGAATTTTTTCAAAATTTATTAGAATTTTTTGATTGGTCGAATGATGTGGCACTGCACAGCATACAGGGTCTATATAAACCCTGCTGCACCTAGGGTTTCGAGAATGAAATTATTTTATGTAAAAAACCCATTAGCTGCCACTCTCTCTCCTCTTCTCTATGTCCTCCCTACTCTCCTTTCTCCCCTCTTCACGTCCAAGAAGTTGGATGTTCATCTGGAAAAGGTACAAGGCATGGTGATGCCTGGAACAGAAGGCTGCAGGACATCTTCGACAGACTGCTGCTCCAACTTCAGAAGGAGTTCTGAAGTACTTTCAAATTAGATATTGATCTGATTTTGGAGCATAGAATTGTGAGAAGAAGATGTTCCAGATCCTACCTGAGTGGATACTGGTAGAGGCCAGGTGCTTGCGTGGCTACATCAGAACCTCAGGCAGTGCTGCAATCATCTACAAGGTAATTAGATTACACTTGAGGTATGTCTATATTTCTCATACTTTTAGATTTAATTTTAGATTTCAAACATCAAATAATAAAATTAAATCTAATAGACATTAGATCTAAAATAGCATAGGATAAAAATTTTTAATTTATTCCACCCCAGATTTGATGAAATCTGGAAGATCCTACACAGGAAAAAGGCAGTTTTTCCTTCAAGTGGTATCAGAGCTAGGTTGTTGGCTCTATTTCAGATCTATTTTAGATTTAATTTTAATTTTAATTTATCTGATATTAAATGATTTCAAATGTCATATCAGATATGATAGGATCTAAAATTAAAATATTTAAAATTAAATCTATGAAGATCTAACATGCATGAGATGCATAACTAGACTAGGATTAATTGAATCCATGAATAGTCTTAAGTTTTAGATTTTAATGAGATTAAAATATGAATTAAATATAATTTATTCTCTATTTTTTTGATATTATAATTATTATAATCAGATCAGAAAATAGAAAATAAAATTTTAATTATTTCATAAAATTGATCTGTTGCATGCCTAGACTAGTTGTAGAATTGTTCTAGTAACTTATCTAGAATAGTTTTTATTTTGAATAGTTCAATTTAAATTTTATTTTTTAGATATTATATGTGATATATTAGATCTGAAAATATGTTAATTAGATTAATTTTTGATACATGAGATGTATGCAAAGCATGTATTAGTTAGATCTTAAATTGTATATGTGATATGTTAATTTAGATCTAACTAGTTTTGTAGTTAAATTTATATTTCTGATTAAGGTGTTCCTCATGGCCGTTCGATCATAAGAATAAAATAAGGTTTTAAGACCCTCTCTTTCCATTCAATGGGGTGCTCATATGACGTGTAGGGGTGCCGCGCGTTCATCCTTAATCAGAAATCAAAACTTATTTTTTGCAAAATTCTAGATCTTGAAAGCTTAAAATTTATTTTACATGCTTTGTTTATGAAGCCAAACTTAATTAATGTATTGAGCTTATGAAATTAAGTTAGGTCTAAAATTAAGAATTTCAGATCTAAGATATTTTCATAAGATTGGGTTCGGACTTGGGTAGCTCAATTAGGTCTAACGGTTGATCAAATCGAATCAAGAGTTGGTTAGGTGGGATCATGAAAGCTAATAATTGACCAGCCTAATAGAATTAAGTCTGGGTCAAGGTCGAATCATATTTAGATGTGACTTGATCAAGTTAAGACCTAATTTGGCTTAGTGGTTAGAGCCTGGATTGTAGACTAACTCAATTAGTTCTGGTTTGACAATTTGGTGTCTAAGGTAAGTTGGACAGATACGATCGACTAATTTTTAATTGGGAGCTACTCGACTCGAATGCATTCTTGTCGAGTTAATGGCATATCCCTCCCACCAGTCTCACTTACCTGGCCATATGTGTCGACCCAGTTCTGATTTGAAGTGGCTAACAATTCGAGCTGACCCATGCCACTAGGTTAGTCATAATTGTTATGACTATGTCAAGTCAAGTTTAAAAGACCTAAATTAAATCTCCCTAAGAAAATATTAAGTCTAGGTCTTCCACTATTGTGGATGTGTGGGCCCTTCTCGGGGTTGATTGTTCTCAGCTGGTTACAGTGGCTCTGTTGCACCGGGAAGATGCAACCATGTCCATTAGGCATTGGATGCTACGGATTAGAGGATGGGTTGGGCTCAATATTTCGGATACGGTGAGGGACCCAATCAGGAATCTAGTTCGTGCAAATGGTGCGTTGGCTTAACAAGGATTAGAGCAATATCCCGGATACGGTGAGCTTCATGAATTAGAGACTAAGTTTTGGGTGCACCATGATTAGAGAATCATTGGACAAGAGTTGTCCACTCATCGGTTGATCCATCATCAATAACAGTTAGGTGAGGTGATGAGCCAGTCGGTGAGACTGCACCACCCACTAGAAATCACTAATCACGGAGATTTTCATATCTCTACCAAGAGAGTGTAGGAATCTAAAAAAATAGTGGGAGCCTAATTTGTTTAAAAATAAAAACCCTAAACAAATTGGTTGAGTCTGATTACAAAATCTAACTAGAAACTTTTGACTCTCTACAGAAACATGTCTACCTCAAACCTCCTGACCAAAATTCTAGACACTCATAGACTGACTGGACCAAATTTTAAGGACTGGTTAAAGAACTACAGAATTATTCTGGGTTCCAAAAATTGACTCATATCTTGGATCAGGACTCACCTGCCATGCCAGCACGTCCGACTGCTGAACAGAGAGCGTCTCTAAAAAAGTGGATGGATGATGATAACAAAGCCAGGTACTACATGTTGGATGCAATGTCTGATGATTTGCAGCGCCAACATGAAAATATTTTGACTACCCGCCAAATGTTGGCTCACCTACAAGAGTTGTTTGGTGAACAGAGTCGCACGGCCAAATATCAGGTCTGTCAAAGACTTTTTAAGGCCAAGATGAATGATGGGCAATCAGTCCAAGATCATTGTTTGACAATGATCAAAGATCTTGAGGAGCTTGAGAAGCTCGGTATCATCTTAGACAAGGATTTTTAGATTGATGTGATCCTTCAGTCCTTGTCGGATGCATATGGTCAGTTCATCATGAACTTCCATATGCATAAGATGCAATGTACCTTGGCCGAGTTAATGAATATGCTGGTTACGGCTGAGCTTTCAATGAAAGGTTCAAAAGGCTCAGTTCTTACTGTGGAGCGAACTTCTTCCAAGAGAAAGTCTTTTGAAAAGAAAAAGAAGTCCGTGAAGAAGCAGAAGGTGGATGGCAAGAACAAGAAGATAGGACCGAAGAAGAAGGCTTCTGAAAAGGGAAAGTGTTTCCACTGTCAGTCGAAGGCCATTGGAAGCGGAACTGTCCTCAGTACCTGGCCACCCTGAAGAACAAGGATGGTCCTTCTGGAGGTATGCTCATTATTGAATCTAATCTTACGGTTTCTTCTGCATCCAGTTGGGTGCTTGACTCTGGTTCTAGTGCTCATTTGTACAGTTCTATATAGGATCTTGAGGAGAGCAAGAAGCTGAGGGATGGGGAGATGATCCTACATATCGGGAATGGAGCAAGAGTTGCTGCTGTGGCCGTAGGAACCTACCCTCTGTGATTACCATTAGGATTAGATTTAGTTTTAAGAGACTATTATTATGTGCCTGCAGCAAGCAGGAATTTGATTTCTATTTCATGTTTAGCACAAGAAGGCTATGTGATTAGCTTTCATAAGGACCATTGTAACATATTTTATGAAAATAATAAAGTTACATGTTGATGTATCTGTTTTTAATATTGAGTAAAATGTGAATGCCATAGAAATTAAAAGGCCTAGAGATAGTCTAAATGATAAATATCTGTGGCACCTAAGGCTAGGTCATATAGCAGAAGACAGGGTTAACAAATTGGAGAAATCCAGGCTACTGAGTCTGTTGACTTTCAAGTCATATCAAGTTTGTGAATCATGCTTTCAAGACAAAATGACCAAGCTCCCTTTTGTGGGACATGGAGAAAGGGCCACAGACCTACTTGCCCTAGTACATACGGATGTGTGCGGCCCATTTGATGTGCCGGCTAGAGGCAACTTTGTCTACTTCATTACCTTTATCGATGATATGTCTAGGTACGGGTATGTATTTCTAATGAAACACAAGTCTGAAGCCTTTGAAAGGTTCAAAGAATTCAGACATGAGGTAGAAAAACAAACAGGAAAGCCCATTAAGGTTCTTCGATCAGATCGAGGAGGTGAATACCTTAGTCGGAATTCCTAGACTATCTTAAGGATAATGGTATAGTCTCTCAATGGACTCCACTTGGAACGCCTCAACTCAACGGAGTTTCAGAATGGAGAAATCGGACCCTATTAGATATGGTCCGTTCCATGATGAGCTTCACAGACCTCCCAGAATTTCTTTGGAGACATTATCTCATGATAGCAATTTATGTATTGAATAGGGTTTTCTCTAAAATCGTTCCTACCACACCGTATGAGATATGGCATGGTAAGAAGTCAAGTCTGAATCATCTCAAAATTTGGGATTGTCTGGCTTATGTCAAGAGACAGCAGACGGACAAGTTAGAGTTCAGATCTTTTAGAGGTCGGTTCATAGGATATCCTAAAGAGTCATTAGGATATTATTTTTATATTTGGAAGACCACAATATGATTGTAAGTCAAAATACTATTTTTCTTAAAAATAGTTTATTCAAGATGGTGGCATCGAAAGAATAATTAAGCTCAAGGAGAATGTCTCCCAGAGCAACAAGCTAAAGAACCTGAGGACCTGAGGAACCTAATCAATCAGAACCAGTCCTAACATAACCTCTTCCACCTCATAGATCGACTAGGGTTTCCCATCCTCTTGAAAGATATTTAGGTACCATACAAGAGGATATAGAGAAAATATTTCTCACAGGAAATGGGGTTCATAGTGATGATCCCAAGACTTATGACGAGGTGATATCAGATATCGACTCCGAGAAATGATTAGAGGCAATGAGATTAGAAATTGACTCGATGCACTCAAACCAAGTCTGGACCTTGGTAGATCCACCTGAAGGTATTGTACCTATTGGGTGTAAATGAATCTTCAAGAGAAAGATAGGTGTAGATGGAAATGTGGAGACATTCAAGGCTAGGCTTGTAGCGAAAGGTTATAGTCAGCGTGAAGGCATTGACTATCAGGATACCTTCTTGCCCGTAGCCATGCTAAAATTCATCCGCACATTGCTTGTTGTTGCAGCCTATTTCGATTATGAAATAGGACAGATGGACGTGAAAATGGCATTCTTAAATGGATATCTTGAGGAAGATATCTATATGAAACAGCCGCTTGGTTTCACATCCAGTGATGATGATCACAAGGTCTGCAAACTGCAAAGATCCATTTATGGACTTAAGCAAGCATCTCGGAGTTGGAATACTCATTTTAATGATGTGATCAAAATATTTGGTTTCATCAAGAACGAGAAGGAACCATGTGTGTTCAAAAAAGTCAGTAGGAGCGCAGTTGTCTTCCTCATATTATACATGGATGACATCCTCATAATTGGAAATGACATTCCCATATTGACCTCAGTCAAAGTATGGTTGTCTGAGGAGTTCTCTATGAAAGATCTAGGAGAGGCATCCTTTATACTAGGTATTAAAGTCTATAGAGATAGACCAAATAGGATGCTGGGACTTTCACAGAAGATATACATAGAGGAGATGCTAAAAAGGTTTAGCATGGATAACTCCAAAAGAGGTTTATTGCCTTTTAGACATGGCATTCATCTCTCCAAGAAGATGTGCCCTAGCACACCTGAGGAGATTTAACGCATGAGCAAGATCCCTTATGCTTCTGCAATAGGAAGCCTCATGTATGCCATGCTATGTACATGACCTGATATAGCCCATGCTGTGAGTGTCACAAGCAGATATCAGTCGAATCTAGGCGAAGAGCACTGGACTTCTTTGAAATGTATCCTTAAGTAATTGAGAAGGACTAAGGATATGTTTCTAGTCTTTGGGAATGGAGAACTCCAGATTCAGAAATTTACACACTCAGATTTTATGTCTGATATAGATGATCGAAAGTCGACATCTGGGAGTCTGTTCATTTGCAATGGTGGTACAGTTAGCTGGAAGAGTTTCAAGCAAATGATAATTGTAGATTCCACCATGGAGGCAGAGTATATTGCTGCATCGAAAGCTGCGAAGGAGGCATTCTGGTATAAGAAATTTATTGCAGAGCTTGGAGTGATGACATCGGATGCCATACCTCTTTACTGTGACAATAATGGTGCCATAGCCCTAGCTAAGGAGCCAAGGTCTCACCAGAAGTCCAAGCACATCGAGCGGCGATTCTATCTAATCTGTGATTACCTCAAAAAAGATTATGTCGAGGTCAAGAGAGTCGACTCCACAGACAATGTGGTAGACCCACTGACTAAGCCATTGAGCCAACAGAAGATCGAAGCCCACCTTGAGAAGATGGGACTTAGATATGTAGCCAATTGGCACTAGGTCAAGTGGGAGTTTGTTAGATATGTGCCCTAGAGGCCAGATCGGCTGACATATTCCTGTACAAATCTAAGGGCAAAATTATAATTTTGACTATAAATGAATAAAAGGGTTATTCTTCTATCACATTGTGTACATTGTGTCTGTGATACATCCTTTGAGTTAGTGAGAATGTAAATTCATATTTTTAAGAAGTTAAAATTTAAGGCATGAATTTACATAACTAACTCATAAACTGCTCCTGACCATAGGATCATCACGAAGATGGTGATCGATCCGGAAGGTTGGTGTACGATCACTTTCTTAGAGTAGATGAGTCTTGAGTCTATGATGTGGAGATACCGAAATAAGAGTACAGGTATTCGTTGAGAACGAGAGTACTGAGCATGACCACCTCGAGCAGTCATAAGGAAGTCTACCTTCTCGTTGATGACTAGCTCGATGCTGCAGTTGCGTGTCTAGTTCTTTGACCTGAGGTGCATCGATGGTTCACCTTGAGTGTGTTATAGTTTGACTACACCATAACTCAGTCTCCTAGCTATTCATAACCCAGAGATGTATGTTGGCTGTAGCATATCCATTGTAGGAACCAGATCACACCAAGATGGGATCTATCAACCTCGGTAGATGAGAGTAGTCCTATGATGATCGAAAGATCGAGTCCTTAAGTCTATGGCCATGGCAGAGTGAAATAATGAAAAAAGTTTTTCATTGGGTTTCACATCGGACTCGATCGATCGATTGATTCATATGACTGATGTTAGGTTTGACGAGTTCACCTTAACCCTAATTCAGTCGGGACTCATGATAGAAGAACTCAATCACACAGGTAGCTGTACCAAGAGGTTCATCTTCAGTTCTGATGGGTTACCACCATATACTGCTAGGTGTCACTGATGGATTTTAGGAGCAATTAGAATGATTTTGATGATTGATCATTCTAATTGTCTGAATCAGAAGAGTTCTGGTCCATCGAAATGAGTTTCGATGATGTCAATGATAAGATCATGACATATCTCATTACCATACAGAATTAACCTAACTGGGTCACACAAACAAGGGTTAGGGTCTGGATGTCATCAATTGGGCTACCCAATTGATTTGGATAAGATCCAATTAGGTTCAAGGAAATCATGCTAGCACTCGATTGAGCCTAACTTTCTCCTCGTGTAATCTTTTCTGTCTCTACTGAGTCAAATATGATTTGACTCATCCAGAGAACCTTGGGAAGGTTTCTCTCAGTCTAATTGAAGCTTGTCCAACTCAAAAAGGCTTGTCTTAATTCATGAGATGAATTTAAGACAACACTTCCTAATTTCTAGAACCTGCCAATTTTATTTTAGGATACCTGTCAAAAGTTGACATATGGGTCTTAAACTGAAGAAGATTCATTGGAGGATTTTTGTGGAGTGTCCACATGTCTAAACCACTTCAAATTGGGCACCATAATCAGATGATGGTGGGAGCTCAATTGGATTTAAGTGGGCACCCCAAATGGATAAGAATCAAAGAGTCCTGATAAACTTGGACTCTTTGGCGCTACCTTATTTGTGCTTATCCAATGTTGGCGCCAACATAAGAGAGAGCATGGGGATTCTTATCTGATGTGATCAGATGATATCACTCCACCAATCAAAATTTTTTCAAAATTGATTGGAATTTTCTGATTGGTCGAATGATGTGGCACTACACAGCATACAGGGTCTATATAAACCCTGCTGCACCTAAGGTTTTGAGAAAGAACTTGTTTTATGCAAAAACCCATTAGTTGCTACCCTCTCCCCTCTTCTCTATATCTACCCTGATCTCCTTTCTCCCCTCTTCATGTCCAAGAAGTTGGACATTCATCTAGCAAAGGTACAAGGCGTGGTGTCGCCTGGAACAGAAGGCTGCAGGACATCTTCGACAGGCTGCTGCTCCAACTTCAGAAGGAGTTCTGAAGTACATTCAAATCAGTTATTGATCTAAATTTTGGAGCATAGAATTATGAGGAGAATATGTTCTAGATCCTACCTGAGTGGATACTGGTAGAGGTCAGGAGCTTGTGTGGCTACATCAAACCTCAGGCAGTGCTGCGATCATCTACAGGGTAATTAGATTACCCTTGAGGTATGTCTATATTTCTCATACTTTTAGATTTAATTTTAGATTTTAAATATTAGATAATAAAATTAGATCTAATAGATATTAGATCTGACATAGTATAGGATAAAAATTTTTAATTTATTCCGCCCAGATTTGATGAAATCTGGAAGATCCACAAGAAAAAGAATTTT